>NC_064631.1:400394600-400697631 GCF_023864275.1 Schistocerca cancellata
TTTCATTTCCTTAGGCTTATTATTCTTTAGTTGGACGAATTATGTTGATATTTCGGAGTACACATGCAATGCTGATCTAACCCTTTGTTTTTCCTACTTATTATCGTCTTATCTCCTCCTGGCAGGGCTAAAGTAACCCATGGTATTAGTAAAGAGAAAAAATAGAATGATTTCAAGACTGGTCTAGTGTTAACCTGAATGACAGTGTGACTTTGCACTAGTACTAAAATTGAGATATTACTCAAATCATGATTAGTATAAATTTTCAAATTTCCAGGCACTATAGATGTAAAATTGTTGAAAGGTCATGCGTCTGTATTTTTTTTAAGTGGACGAAACATACAAAGCTATTTTTTCACTGTAGCTTGCAATATTTCTAGGTAACGCTTCTATTAGACCATAAAAACTCAAGTATCTTTTATACAAGTCGTTTCATAATTTCCTTCACAATATCTGAGGCTCTAATTAATCTAAATGAAATAGTAGGCCTAGCTTTATAAAAGACTTACCAGTGAACTCCGACAATTTAATACGGACCCAAATACTTATTGGGGTAACAAATACCTGTTCTCCATTGGGATATTGGTTGGAAAGAATCACACTATCTTTGAAAAGCTACGTGTATCTTTTACAGTTACCTGACTTCACCCAAAGTAGTGCTACTTCGTTTTTATGACTTTTTGCAAGGAACCACATCACTTTACAAAGCAACCTCTAAGCATTTACACTGACTAACCCTGTGTATTACTGTAGGATAACAATCCAACGACAAGAGTAACAATCATTTACCGTTCCAAAGTAAAGTGTTAAATCATGTTCACATTGTTTGCATCTGGACTAACTACAGTTTTAGTTTAACAGTTTTGTACTTTTTAACTCTGTAACATCAGAACCAAGGCACAAACAATTGTAAAGTTTTTCCAACCAGCCTACACAATGCGTGTTTCTATAGACACCCGTCATAGTTACTAGTACAGTCAAACGCATTACGCTACGTCTTTGCTGAAGAACTGCGCTTTGTTGTATGCGTTGATGCCCCTCTTCAAGCATATGAACTCTCATTCCCAGAATATAGTCAAAGAATCATCTTACCTGCAATGACAGCGTCAACTAAAAAAAAGCTGGTCCATGATTCGCATCCCCGAGTTTCCAGGCAGCCATCCTCCAATTATTTTTTTTTTTTTGATAATTCAGCCAAAAACAATCTGCCTCTGTACTTTTCAGTAAAGTAACCACTATCAAATTCGAAATTACGCCTGGATTACAAGCATAGCCTACCAAATAACTGCAGTAGCAACACATTCTTTTATCACTAATAAAACTTATACCAGTATGCACAGAATTTAAATTTCCTTACACAACAGTGATAGAATATCGTTAATTTGCAAACTTTTCAATGACATGATCGTTTAATCAACGCATGTTACCACAAATCACATCCTCTCAACGTAACAGTATTACTTGCAATAAAATTTCATCTGCTTTTTTAAATAAAGTTAGAAAATAGGTTGCAAAGGAAGTGGACGTGGGTAATATAGTATAACAACTTTTTTCAATTCTATTTTATTACAAAATATACTCTTTACAACTCTTAAAACAGAGTCATAACTTTTTTTACACAATTTACAATTTTAAACGACCATATAAAATATATACAAAAGGGAATATCCTGCAGCAATAAACTCAAAGCAAGCTGTACAAAGATTACGAAAATGGTTCGTCAAAATTTTGACTATGGCCCCAGGGGCATCAAATGCAGCAAGAATTATTGGAACAACTGTCAATTATGTGCAAAGAGCAGAAAAAATACTGATAATTACACAAGAAATATAAGTTCACACTGCTGCAAAATCAGTGGTACGGGCTCAGAAAAACGTAATGCCACTATCAAGAAAAAACAGCCGCTTTCACGCCAGTGAACCATACTCTTGGTACTTACACAAAACGAAACTATTAACTGACAGCACAGGAAAGGGCAACACTGTACAGGAATACTACTGGACAAAAATCACATTAGGCCAACTTCACACTTCAGCAATCTCAAAGTCTGAATCGCGTTCAGTTCATATTACATGAGATCACAAGTAACTTTTACATTTGCTTTCATTGGGAGGCAATTTTACTAAAATTGACAATTTTAGCGAACGAACGATCGCCCTCATTTGAACAACCGTATGGTTCCTTGGACTTACCGATACACAGATTGTATCTTCGTATGTTACTTTCCATTAAGTGGTCGAATCTACACTTTCTGCCGGACCTCGAACCAGCAAACAGATGACCGTGGCTGCATCACACCGTCATCGCCAGGAAAGGCCTCTGCTGAAGAACATCTACTCCTTCCTTTGCTTGCGCCGAACACAGATCTGGGGTTGACATAGACCTCGTCAACTTAGCAACACCGCCTGCAGCTGACATGTCACTCGCCGCCAGTCCACCAAAACTGAAGATTGACACCAAACTCGTGATTGTGTCAATTTCCATAGTTGTGCGCGCGGTATCTTCTGCATCATCACTGTCCGCGTCACTCACACCGCACTCCGTGAACAAGACCGCATCGTCTATGAAGACCGAGTCGTCACCCTCGGTGTCACTGCACTCCGTTGTCTTCGCTTTCTTGGGCAAAATTGAAGACACCGCCTCTTCCGTTTCCCACTCAGCTACGGCCCGTCTCCTCTTAAGGCACCTACTGGAAGAGGGTTGTGACGCATTATTAGATCTGTCCCTGAACACTTTGTTGTCTTCACTGCGAGATGTATTGTCTAAATCGAAATACGTGGGAGAATCTGTAACAGTATGTGATGACACTGGGTTCTGACAATGAGAAGGCGCGTGGTTCTCCTTGTTATCCTCTTCACTCGACGCCGCTGCCGAATCCGTGCAACGTATGCACGACTGGTCAAGGAACTCTTGCAGAGGGCTGTCACTCGACGATCCTTCGCTGTCTTCTGAATGGATGTGGTCTGTAGTAGCTTCTGGTGACAGACTCACCTGACTGCTGTCGTCGTCGTAATTTTGCTCGTAACTTGCTTGATTCTGCTGCTGGGCACTCGAAACCGTAGCCGTGTAAATACCGCCTGTTGAATGCACCATGTGATACGCCTCCTCCATGAAGACGTAACGAGCCTTCTGCAGGACAGTCGCAACAAGCAAATTTTTGTGTAGGCTAACTCCCCCACGCTGCGCTCTCGACTGTGCAATCTTCGTCAGCGAAATGCTGATTAGTCTTTGAGCTTCTGTTGCCATGACAAGGCACAAACAACTTCAAAACTTATTACCGACAGCACTCACTTCACTTTGTCCGCCCTCCAAATCTTAATGTTGAAGCTGGATGTAACTTTGCGAATTCCCAAGCACAGCGTCTCTAACAGCTTTCCCGCTCCAACCACCTACGACGAAAGACTTCACTGGAATGGCTGTTGATGTCACCAACACCAATATAAGTAAGCTTCCGTTGTCCTGACGTCACGGCCTACTTATCAACCAATCAGCGGACGTCCTTCGCCTTTTAGAAACCGCAGGTTACCGACGCGACTGCTCTCTAGCGGCAGGATCCGTAAGCTACACCGAGATTCGCTGGCGTTGTGCGTTAAGTTGGAGAAGGCGGAAACTAAGTAATTGGGGTCGTGTATGGGAGTATAGTTCAGCTTCATGTGACTCGCTGTGTGTGTTATACACAACTACGTTCTATGGTACATTACCACAAAAATATTTTGCAATGTACTACACAGTCTGACAGTCTTCATTCGCCTGATTAAGAACCCTTCGTCATACAACTTTTTCATGGTTTTCAAAGTTAACAGTTTAGATGAATATGGCCAACTGAGTGTAAGCAGTAAGTATTCTTGTAGTATCTCAGTCTTTCAATACAAGGAAGACATTTGTCAGTGGCGGTATTATACGAATGTAGCTGCTTCTTTCCGTTATGGGTTGCCACGTAATGCGTTCATTGCAGTCAACATTAAGAAAAAGCGACCCTGTAGGAGAAACTGAAAAAAATATTATCTTTAAATAACCACTAAATTACTTTCAAGTCGTCATATAACAGCAGAGAACGTTGTTATTCAGATAATTCTGAAAGATGAATATCAGGTTATAATGTGAGGTATGCAATAAAAGTATTAAAAACAGTTAACCAGTCGAGAATGGCCTGTTTACTTAGGGATATGAGTACAGTGGATGGTATACACATATGTTAAAAGAGAAGAGACAATGTAATTGCCTCGTTTGCTCCTAACTTAAATACTGAACACAGTGATACCGATTTGTCATTGTACATCTATGGGAAATGAGGCAGTGCCAAGATATTGTTTAGTGTAGCGCGCAGAAGACGAAATATCAGATAAATTCCTTCCGACTGCCTTTTTAATGAAGACTGTTTTTGTTGAGGTATTATGAACGACTAGAATTTGTTTTCATATGCCTCATTATTTTCACTTTCTCCTTAACTTGTTATAAAAATATTTTTAATTGATAATTAGTGAAGTGGGATGATACATTTGAAAACACTGTCATTCTAATCTGCACTTAGATTTTCGTTTTATTACAACTCTAGTAGAACTTTGTGTGTTGGAGATGATCATATGGAATGTATTCATCTATTTCTTAGATCATGTCAGTGTAAATGACAACCTGAAAGTTAGTTGCAAAGTAGCATTTGCATTTACAGTAGGCAGCCTGTTACCTTTTCTGCCGGGGATAATGATCAAATTAAAATGCCACCAAAACAAAAATAGAAGCTGCAGGAAGCTCTTCTTTGTCAGACAGTGGTTGAGCATCTGTCACCCCAGTTTGTAAGTGTAACACAGTACTGATTACTAATACAATATCTTCATTTGTGGGGTAATAACTTTATGTAACCAAATGATGTAAACTTTAGCACATATACTTACAGGCTCCTTACTTTGCAGTTCATTTGTTTTCCTTAATCATGGCTTAATTCTTATTTGTATTGAAATCATTTAAGCTTTGTCCATTTATTGAAATTGAGAAGAATCACAAATGATATTGATAATAGTGATAACTAACAGAATAGCCATTTATGCATGTTATGAGTCTGGGAGACCAAACAAGCTCAATATTGGCATAGGCAGAGGCTTTTAGACTGTCTCATTCAACACAAAAACAAAATGTTACTACTTTATTATACTTGTTAGTTTACTAAAATATTTATTCCAGTGTGTAGATTATAAAGTTTAATTTTTGACAAACACGTTGATAGTTGAGAAATTTTCTGGTAGGAATGAGGAAATATATGCTTACAAACCTATGAGCATGTAACTATCCTAGCTACTGTAGTAGCTAATACTCAATCTATCACAGAGGTGAACAAATGCAGTCCAATTCCAAATGAAATAGTATTCCCATTAAGACAAACAAATAATTTAAAGAGTATATTCATCCAAAAGTGATCATTCACTGAAAAAGAAACCCACATAAATAGGAAGCTTGCTTTGTTCATGTATTTTCTGCTATTCCCATCAACACAGCTCGATTGTTAATAACCATTAAAATCTAAAATTGTTGAAATAAAATTTTACATAATAATGCTTTCTTATGGTTCACACATTTTTTTTTATTAATTAATGTGATGTACCAGGGTACAAGGACATTACTAAATTAAAATTTACACAGAATGTTTGGCAAGAAATGATCCTTTCTAATGCAGTTTAAAGTTTTTCACCAGTACGGGGTTCCTGTAATGTAACTAAGGCATAATATTCATTTTAAATGAATCACTATCATCAGACAAAGCTATTGTTGTTGGCACAAGTTCATTTATTTAACCACTATTGGAAAGAAATAAAAAAAAGTGGTCAATAGTGATTAAATAAATGCGTGTTTAGCTAACAGAGAGCCTTGGTGGAATACGATGTCGTCGGACTAAGTCCTGGTAGAGACACCTAGCACCTGTAAACTATCTGTGCATAATGCTCCAGTCTTTTGGAGGAATGACTTAACAGTTAATGCTGTTATATGTTTCCATACTCTATATAAATTGTTACTTAAGTCTCTTGCATGTTTGTTGTGGCTACCTCTTGCTGAATTACAAAATCAGGTGGGAAAAATTATCACACCATACACAGTTACATGAGAGTTGAGTGCTGAGAGAAATATTTGTATTGCAAGTGCTGAGGATATGTTGATTATATATGTACCATGAGTCATACTTTCTGTTTACGTACTGGGTTTTTGAGCAGTGTGTAAATTAGTTCTTTAATTTTGTAGTAGTTTAGGCACTATGTCTGAATCTTGATAAATGACTGTAGGACTTGCAGGGTCATATTTCCAAAATTAATTCCTGAATGGAGACAGTTACCACAGTGTCAGCATTCTGTCGTAGATCAGTAACAATTATTACATATCTATAAAAGTGTTGCTGAATAGTAGGAACAAGATTAATCTTTTGTTTTGGGAACTACTTTTATGGAGTCTCACTTGTCTTGACAGTTTGGTTGTCTGTGTTTTGTTTCACCCATGTCATTACACTTATTGAATGAATCGTAGTGCGAACTTATCTGTAAACACTAGCTTTCTGGTCAGGTCCTCAATAAGTTTAGGATACTTGTTGATAAGCAGCAGTTTAGCCACTGTGTCCAGTTAATGGATTCTTACGGTATTCCTTTAAAATTTGCTTTAATAGATTTTTAGATATAGTGACATGCTTTCTTTTATTTATTCATTCATTCATTCATCCATCATGTTCTTCAGATAGGTCATGCAGAAACCAACTTGCAAATTTCTCACATGAAATCGTGAAAGTGATGGAACAAGGGAATCAGAAGTATTTATTGACTTCCAAAACGTATTTAACTTAGTAGCACAACAGTGTTTATTATTGAAAGTATGATCATTTGGATGTCCAATAAAATGTGTGGTGAGATTAATGAATTCTTGGTACAAAGGATGCAGTGGGTTATCTTTTTTGGAGAGCCATTAAGAGAAGTATGAGTATTTTTGGGGTGTGCCTCAAATAAATATATTAGAAACCATGCTGTTCATAGTGTATCTTAATGACCTGCCAGACAATGTTAAAGACAGACTTTTAGCAATAATTGCATCTACCTGTAATGACGCACCACCTGAAAAAAATGCTCAAATGTCCAGGTAGATATTATTAAGATTTCAGAGTGGTGCAAAGTTTTTCAGCTCACTTTCAGTGTTCAGAAGTGCGAAACTGTGCATGTGAGAAAAAGCAGAAAAGTCGTGTCCTATGACAACAATATTGATGAGTCATAGCTGAAATCCATTAACTTGTACCAGTTTGTAGGAATATGGAAAGGAAGGGTGACATTGGTTCAACAGTAGATAAAGCAGGTGGCAGAATTCAGTTTATTGTCAGGACACTTGCAAAATGCCATAAGTCTACAAAGGATTCTGCTTACAAATTACTTGCATGTCCCATCTTAGAATATTGCTAAAAAGGGTGGGGGGTGTCTTACCAGATAGGACTAAAAAAGATAAAGCTGTCACCAACTCTTAAGGTTTGTTTGTACACTATAGTGGTTTATTAGGTGTGGCCCTACTGGGAAGCTGCTGTTGGCTTCCTCCAACCATAGCTGAATTACCCAGCCTGCCTGTAATTAAATGTGCATTCCGACGTATGATGCAACTCTGATAGAAGAGAATATTATTGAATGTATACAAAGAACGGCTAGTGGCCACAGGTGTGTGTGTGTGTGTGTGTGTGTGTGTGTGTGTGTGTGAGAGAGAGAGAGAGAGAGAGAGAGAGATTAGATTAGATTAGATTAGATTAGATTAATACTTGTTCCATGGATCATGAATACGATATTTCGTAATGATGTGGAACGAGTCAAATTTTCCAATACATGACATAATTAAGTTAATTTAACAACATACTTAAGTTAATATAACAACTTTTTCATTTTTTGTGTTTTTTATTTATTTTTTAAAAATTTTTTTAAATATATTTTTTTAATTTATATCTAAAAATTCCTCTATGGAGTAGAAGGAGTTGTCATTCAGAAATTCTTTTAATTTATTCTTAAATACTTATTGGTTATCTGTCAGACTTTTGATACTATTTGGTAAGTGACTAAAGACTTTAGTGCCAGTATAATTCACCCCTTTCTGTGCCAAAGTTAGATTTAATCTTGAATAGTGAAGATCATCCTTTCTCCTAGTATTGTAGTTATGCACACTGCTATTACTTTTGAATTGGGTTTGGTTGTTAATAACAAATTTCATAAGAGAGTATATATACTGAGAAGCTACTGTGAATATCCCTAGATCCTTAAATAAATGTCTGCAGGATGATCTTGGGTGGACTCCAGCTATTATTCTGATTACACGCTTTTGTGCAATAAATACTTTATTCCTCAGTGATGAATTACCCCAAAATATGATGCCATATGAAAGCAACGAGTGAAAATAGGCGTAGTAAGCTAATTTACTAAGATGTTTATCACCAAAATTTGCAATGGCCCTTATTGCATAAGTAGCTGAACTCAAACGTTTCAGCAGATCATCAATGTGTTTCTTCCAATTTAATCTCTCATCAATGGACACACCTAAAAATTTGGAATATTCTACATTAGCTATATGCTTCTGATTAAGGTCTATATTTATTAATGGCATCATACCACTCACTGTACGGAACTGTATGTACTGTGTCTTATCAAAATTCAGTGAGAGTCCGTTTACAAGGAACCACTTAGTAATTTTCTGAAAGACAGTATTGACAATTTCATCAGTTAATTCTTGTTTGTCAGGTGTGATTACTATACTTGTATCATCAGCAAAGAGAACTAACTTAGCCTCTTCATGAATATAGAATGGCAAGTCATTAATATATATTAAGAACAACAAAAGACCCAAGACTGACCCTTGTGGAACCCCATTCTTGATTAGTTCCCAGTTTGAGGAATGTGCTGATCTTTGCATATTATGAGAACTACTTATTTCAACTTTCTGCACTCTTCCAGTTAGGTACGAATTAAACCATTTGTGCACTGTCCCACTCATGCCACAATACTTGAGCTTGTCTAGCAGAATTTCATGATTTACACAATCAAAAGCCTTTGAGAGATCACAAAAAATCCCAATGGGTGGTGTTCGGTTATTCAGATCATTCAAAATTTGATTGGTGAAAGTATATATGGCATTTTCTGTTGAAAAACCTTTCTGGAAACCAAACTGACATTTTGTTAGTACTTCATTGTTACAGATATGTGAAGCTACGTTTGAATACATTACTTTCTCAAAAATTTTGGATAAAGCTGTTAGAAGGGAGATTGGACGGTAATTGTTGACATCAGATCTATCCCCCTTTTTATACAAAGGTATAACAATAGCATATTTCAGTCTATCAGGGAAAATGCCCTGTTCCAGAGAGCTATTACACAGGTGGCTGAGAATCTTACTTATCTGTTGAGAACAAGCTTTTAGTATTTTGCTGGAAATGCCATCAATTCCATGTGAGTTTTTGCTTTTAAGCAAGTTTATTATTTTCCTAATTTCAGAGGGAGAAGTGGGTGAGATTTCAATTGTATCAAATTGCATAGGTATGGCCTCTTCCATTAACAGCCTAGCCTCTTCTAATGAACACCTGGATCCTACTATATCCACAACATTTAGAAAATGATTATTAAAAATATTTTCAACTTCTGACTTTTTGTTCGTAAAGTTTTCATTCAATTTGATGGTAATACTGTCTTCCTGTGCTCTTGGTTGACCTGTTTCTCTTTTAATAATATTCCAAATTGTTTTAATTTTATTATCAGAGTTGCTGATTTCAGACATGATACACATACTTCTGGATTTTTTAATAACTTTTCTTAATATAACACAGTAGTTTTTATAATGTTTGATAGTTTCTGGGTCACTACTCTTTCTTGCTGTCAGATACATTTCCCTTTTCCGGTTACAAGATATTTTTATACCCTTAGTAAGCCATGGTTTGTTACGAGGTTTCTTAAGAGTATATTTAACTATTTTCTTGGGGAAGCAGTTTTCAAATGCATTTACAAAAATGCCATGAAATAATTTATATTTTAAATTGGCATCAGGTTCACGGTACACCTCATCCCAGTCTAACTGCTGTAGGCTTTCCATGAAATTTGCAATTGTTAAATTGTTGACTGAACGTACTACTTTGGAGGACTGTTTAGTATTGCTGAATGGAGCTATGTCATATATTGTAACTAGCTGTGCACCATGATCAGAAAGACCATTCTCAACAGGCTGAGCATTTATCTGGTTAAACTTATCTTGGTCTATAAAGAAGTTATCTATCAGTGAGCTGCTATCCTTTACCACCCGAGTAGGAAAATCAATAACGGGTGTCAAATTGAAAGAACCGAGTAATACTTCAAGGTCATTTTTCCTATTACCCTCTTTCATAGAATCTACATTGAAGTCCCCACAAATAATAATTTGCTTCCCCCTGTCTGACAGATAGCACAACAAGGAGTCCAAATTTTTCAGAAATAGATGAAAATTTCCTGATGGGGACCTATATACAGTTACAATTATAAATGTGCCTTTATTTAATTTAAGCTCACAGGCACATGCTTCTATATGTTTCTCTACACACAACTTTTTTGTTTCTATACTTTTTGCACAATGATAACTTTTGACATATATGGCAACTCCTCCTTTCTCCATATTTTCTCTCATTACATGTGCAGAGAGCTTATATCCACTTACATTTACCTTATCCATATCAGTAACAATGTGATGCTCAGACAGGCATAGTATATCTATTTCATCCTCAGCTTCTAAATCTTCTAAACAAACCAGAAGCTCATCTATTTTATTCCTTAAACTCCCAATATTTTGATGAAATATACTTACATTATTTTTAATTATACTTTTATGAGAACCTTTCCTTATTCTAACATTTGCAGTACTCTCCTGTCTGAGTTTCTCATTGTGCTTAGGCCTAGTTGCTATACCAGTGGTCACATGGTGTTCAGAGAGGCAGATTATGTCAACTGGGTTGGGTGACTTTAATTCATCAATGCAATTACCTAGGACTGAGATACAACTTGGTGGAGATAAAATTTCTGGTGATTGGTGAAAATTTATAATTGACAGCTGTGATTGGTGATCCAATGTGCTAGAATTGTGCTGTTTTTCTTTCCTAAACTGAAGATTTGTTTCAATCCTGACCTCTCGTAGAACTTGACATCTTTCTGTCTTACCTATCCTAAAAAAGGTGCTGCTCCAACACCTGTAACCACTGGTATTTTACCATTCATGGCAGTGCCTCCCCCCCCTTAAACTTCCTGCTATTACCCCAGCCAGTTTCCCCTTCCCTTTCCTGTTGAGATGTAGGCCGTGCCGTGAGAGAGATTGCCAAGCACTTTACAGTTGTTTGCAAAGTGAATTTGTAGGTGTAGATTCCATTAAAAAGGAGAACATTCAAGAATGTTGAATGAGCCTTAGCAAAACACAAGAAAGTCGTGGAAATTTAATCTGTATACTGCATTGTCAATAAACTATCACCATCCTGAACAACAATATTTTGTACTCATGACAGCTAAATTTAAACTAGTAAATTAGAAAGAAATAACTACTTTGAATAAAGTTGCTGCCCCTCAGTTACATTAAGTAGATGCTGTTTGTGCCATATTAGTAGCTAAATTTTTGCTTGATTGCAATGACATTTTTCAAACAAAATAGTTATCTATATATGTAAATGGAGAGAATCTGTTTTACTGTTTATTACCACTTGTTGTGCAGCTTTACATAAACATTGCTACTTGCCGTATAGCAAACAAAACTTTTTAATCCTCTAATCTAAATGTTCAGATAATTTTTAGATGTGGTTAATGAGTTACTTTCTTTTGACCTGGTTAGGACTCCCAATTTCTTCCTTTATGTGAAACAGAAACTTGCTGGGCACCTTTGCAGCAGAGCACTAACTCAGTGAACCATAGATGAGGATGCAGTAATTTTTGCATTACTTTGTGTGTCTTTTATTGCAATTGTCAAAATCACAGTTCAGTTGAAACATTTTTATCAGCAACAATGAAAACATGTAAGGCACAAATGAAGTGTGAATGGAGTGGAAGAGTTCTAAGGTCCTTAAACAACATCTGCAAGTTATTCAGTTATCCACTACACACAATATTCCCACAGAATCAGAATCTTTAGTCTCCTTTCAGTATTTTTCCTGCAATTGGCTTGATCAAAGTTTACAGTGGAGCCAAACTTTATACAGTAGTACTGCACTCTTATATTTATTTAGTAGGCCCTATTATTGTAAGAGCCAAGCGGATGGGATTATTTGTAATCGAGAGAACAAGAACTCTTCGGAAAATCTGAACTCTTCATTGCCCATTAGTTAATAACTTGCTGTTTTGTGTGTCATAAAATTAAATATAGGATAAATAAAACCAGTACTGACAAGAGATAAGCAAGAAATTACACATTTCTTCAAACCTTAGCTCCTAGCATTTTTTCTCTCTAATCTTGCTACAGCTTTACATGGCGTGTTTTCCTTTCTGTGAAAGAATCTTACCTCATCAAAGTTTGTCCAACGTTTTGCTACATGGAAAATCGAAATGTAGTTATCTAATACTGAAAAAGCTGTTAATACAAATAATACCCAAGACTGGTGTGGTTTCTCGATCTGATTACGTCTATTTTGTCACTGTCTGCTGGATAAAACAAAATAGGCCTTTCTAATACGGCAGCAATTTTATAACACACCAAATAAACGAGACTGTTTTGGCACAAATGGTCATTTTTATAACACGACAGAATATAATCCAATAAGTACCAATATCAAATGCCTATTTGGCCTACTACAAGCAAAAAGCTTTATGTTAGGAAATAGTTTCACGTTTCATTCATTTGCACCAGCTTCTCTAGCATAACATCGAAAACTAGTATTACGAAATTTTTATATAAATTTGGAATCGTCTTATTCTTCCATAATTTGTGTGATGTCCTCGTTTCTTCTCCGTCCTCGTTCTAACAAACAATCCTGTCATCACCAATTCTGTAGCTATTGCTGCCACTGTCAAAATTTGTTCGCTGATTAACTTCACTAATCCTGCCAGAATCACTGGTTTAGTTCTCCCGCAATTATTCTCCGGTTAGGCGTTGTTACGTGTTCGTACAACACGTTTTCCGCGTTACTTCCATAACAGAACTTAAGCGGCTGGTAGCCGGGGACTGTACTACTGGTCCTTACTAGTGTAGCGATCTGGCCAAACATTTTCTGTCAAAACTTCATTTTCTTGGACACACCGAGAAGATAATACATAATCTTTCTCACCTTGTTATTCCTGTCAGTCGTTTATTTCCATTCTGATAGTATGAATCTATGGATTTCGCTAGTAATTATAACAACGCTGATCATTCCCACACCCAATCAGCCACATAATCAGCCAGCGATTGCCATTCATCCATTCGGCTTTACTCCACTCAGCTCGTATAGCCCCGTCCCCTTTTGTCTGTGGAAAGTTTATTTCTAGATGCGACGAGGATTCTCCTGACAGAGACATCACGTACACTATGCATGCATTCAAAAGTCAGCTTATGATTCATTCAGAAATCAACTTAAAATGTGTTCAAATACCAACAGAGAAGCGTTTCAAAGTCATATGACTAATTGATAGGCAAATGTGCGCTGGATGCTAGGTGCTTTGTGAAACAAGTTTTTTTCCTCTCAAGAATATGAATCAGGCACCCCCTTTTCCCAGAAGTATCTAGCTGCTTGCACAGCCAACAGCCACATTCCAGTTGACAGAAGCGGGAGAATCTACTACTCAAACGTGACTCTACTGCGCATGCGCATGAGCCCGCGCGTTAACTGCTAAAACAAATCGAATGTAAACAGTTGCGACTTCACGCTCATTGGAGGCAATTTGTTGTTATGAAGCACTGCATAGTCTTCCTAAAGCCTTTGACACATTTTCAATCGGCAGACGCTTGCATGAGCACTTGTGTCGTCGTTGTATATGGCGCATTTCCTTTGCAATTTAAGTTATTTTCGTTTTTTTTTTCTCGTTTATGTTTCATTGTTGAAGTATTATTCTGCAGTAGCGGGATACAGTAATATCCTTTGTTAGTGTGTCGGTTCTTACTAGTCAAAATTACAAAAATTTAACTGAAAACTAAAACAATGAAAAATTCCCAGAATTCTAAAAATATCCCGGGTTTTTCCTGGTTTTCTCCCGGATGAAAAAAATCCCGGGTTTTTCCCGGATCTCCCGGTTGTCCCGGGTCGTAGACACCCTGGATGCAGCTCTCCATGCTACTCTATCCTGTGCAAGCTGCTTCATCTCCCAGTACTTGCTGCAACCTACATCCTTCTGAATCTGCTTAGTATATTCATATCTTGGTCTCCCTCTATGATTTTTACACTCCACGCTGCCCTCCAATGCTAAATTTGTGATCCCTTGATGCCTAAGAACATGTCCTACCAACTGGTCCCTCCTTCTTGTCAAGTTGTGCCACAAACTCCTCTTCTTCCCAATTCTATTCAATACCTCCTCATTAGTTATGTGAGCTACCCATCTTATCTTCAGCATTCTTCTGTAGCACCACATTTTGAAAGCTTCTATTCTCTTCTTGTCCAAACTATTTATCGTCCATGTTTCACTTCCATAAATGGCTACACTCCATAAACAAATGATTACAATTTCAGAAAAATTGGACGTTTTATTCAAGAGAGAGAGCTTCAAGAAGTTAATAATGTGTTGGTCCATCTCTAGCCCCTATGCAAGCAGTTATTCAGCTGGGAATTGATTGACAGTTGTTGAATGTCCACTTGAGGGATATCGTGCCAAATTCTGTCTAATTGGCTCATTAGATCATTAAAATCCTAGGGTGGTCAGAGGCCCCTGTCCATGATGCTCCGAACTTTCACAATTGGAGAGAGATCTGGTGACCAAAGTAGAGTTTGGCAAGCACGAAAAATAACAGTAGAAGTCTTTATCATATGCAGGTGGGCATTATCTTACTGAAATGTGAGCCAATGATGGCATGCCATCAAGGGCAACAAAATGGCCCATAGAGTATCGTTGGCAAACTGCTGTGCTGCAAGGGTGCTGTGTATGACAAACAAAGAGGTTGTGCTGCAAAAAGAAATGGCCCCTCAGACCATCACACCTGGTTGTCATGCCATATGGCAGGCAACAAGTCAGATTAGTATCCAGCTGCTGTCTGAGGCATCCCCAGACACGTATTCACTGGTCATTAGGGCTCACTTAGAAGCGGGTCTCATCACTGAAGACAGTTCTACTCCAGTCAATCAGATTCCAGATGGAAGATGTGCCTGCAGATGCCCCGTACAGTGGTGGGATACCAACCTGATTGCCACCACCCGATATGGCCCAGCAACCAGGAGTGATGGTCTGGGGTGCCATTTCTTCTCATAGCAGGACCTCTTTGGTTGTCATGTGCAGCATCACTACAGCACAGTGGTATGTTGATGATACTCTATGCCTCATTTTGTTGCCCTTCACGGCAAGCTGTCATGGGTTTACATTTCAGCAAGATAATGCCCGCCCATACATGGTGAGATTTCCTGCTGCTTGTCTTTTTGCTTGCCAAACTGTACCTTCACCAGCAAGATCTCTGTATCTCTCCCCAATTAACAACTCAATAGGACAACAACTCCATCAATCAGTGCCAAGCCAAATAAATAACTGCTTGTTTAAGGCCCAGAAATGGACCAACATGTTATTGACTTGCTCAATTTGTGTTGAATAATTCATCCATTTTTTTCTTAAATTGTCATCATTTGTTTCTCTGTACATGTAGATCACATCTATCAATTTCTTTCCCATTTGGATAATTCCTTTGTGGTGTCTTTTTTTGAGTGTACATTAATACTGTCACATTGTAACCACAGTTACATCAAAATCTAAAAGCAGGGTTGTCAGTGAAGTGCAACACTAACCAAAGTACAAACAGAACAGAACTACTGTCTGAATTGAGATTGCTGCCATTTATACAGGCATAGAATATTCCAGAATATGCATACATTACAAACAAGAAATTTTGAGAACCGTTTAGAAATAATAAATATTAAATAACAAATAGTTGCTAGTGACCTACAGCATGCCAGCCACTGACACTTAGCACTACTACACATTGCAAGCAGCAATATACAAAGTGTTTCCTTGGAAAATAACTTATTCATTAGCCACCATTGTGAACCATTTATTAACACGTTACTGGTTTTGAGATGTGATATCTCATTATCATATATCACACATATAAGAAACAAGGGGTCACAAAATTGGACGATAACACTTGGTAACACCAGTTATGACTTCACAATTGTTTGTAAAATATGGTAATGGAATTTTATATATCCAAATCAGTATTGTCGTAATAAATGGTTTTCAATGATGCACATGAACTTCTAAAATAAGCCAAATGTTACACTCACCACATTCACCGTGAAAATGTGAAGTCTACGAATTTGTTTCAACAAGGGCATGCGCTTTCATAGCTGAAGTCCACTTCAATAGAATTCTTCTGGATGTGTTTGTGTGACCTAATCATGATAAGATAGATAAACCTATGAATGTTTTGGTTACTATTACATGTAGCAACTTGTGTCTTACATTGTTCTTATGTAGTAGGGGGGCCGTTTGCTATTTGCTATTCTTCCTGGAGCTCTCGATCTTGTCCCTTGTTGTCATAGATTTCTGTATGGTACAGTCACTATAACCATTTGCCCACAAAATGATCAGTAGCTTGAATAGTTCACCCCCCCCCCCCCCCCCCCCAAATCTGTTGGTATCACAGGTTTGGTTTACTCTTGTGGTGAATGTATTAATCAGAGTTCTTCGGGTTTTAGCAATTATGAGATGTGGTCAGATGCCTGTCTATTGTTGTTGGCTTCCTTACCACCCTGTGTCCCAATTTCCACTATCATTTGCCCTATAGATTTCCACATCCAAAAAGGAAGCACACCACCCTTTTCAATTTTCACTGTGAATTGTATTGTGTCTTACAGCTGGTTTAGATACAGATGGAAACTGAAGTTTGTTTTATCTTTGTGGCCAAATCGTGCTGGCTCTGGTACATGGGCGCCCAGGTACTGCTGTCTTACTGTGCTTTGATGGCTACCCTTCTGCATGCCACACTGAAGACAACAAGAAACACTGATAGGTCTCAGGTGCCATCAGCTAAAACTAAGCAGCAGTAGCACTGCATTGTGATGGCAGCTTCTACTGTATTCACCAATTACAATCAGTAAAAATTAATATACAAGAATTTCCAGCGATAAGAATTTGATATCTCCCCTCCCTTTGATCCTAGCAACACATTAAAACATAGCATGCCAGAATGCTCAGCCATTTTCTAATAATATATATAATGCAGGAATTTTAGCCACAGGTAGTAACTCTGATGAAGGGTGCCTGCAGCAGTAACTGAAATGTCGGCAGTTTTATCAGTTATGACTTGGTCACACATTACAATTGTTAAAGTTCTCTTGTTGCTATAATGAGTGTGTGATTAGCTATGAGGAAATTTAAATTTATTAACATCTTCTTTACTACTTATCACTTGTACTTGGTCATAAGTTCATATTCTTCAATCATGAAAGCAATCACAATTTCTCCATAGTTGCAGCTTCAGTTATCATTCAGTCCTTGAACTGTGCACTTTGGTCATTGCTGATGTTGCTTTTCGTCCGTCTGGCCTCACATCCAAGAAACTGGAGCCGTGATCACAGTTTAAAACTTTTTATCTCATGGTAAATTGTATTAAAGACCAGACGTTCAGAACGTATTTGAGCTCTAACCAGGAATTCAAATTGCCCTTCTGTCTTCTCTCCGTGTAACAAATTCTCCTGATTTTGCATTTATACCTTTGTGAGCTACCATTCCATTGGTGAAATATTAAGTTGTTCTCTTTTTTATTATGGTCTGATGGCAGAGACCTGTACTAGTTGTTGACTGGGCATCAAAATCATGGGCCTGTGACGTGATTAATCTGAGCATTCTGTAGCTCTTCTATGAATCAGAATGCCATATGTGCCATTATTTACGATTTATTTTGAAGTCCCAAACATACTGCACAGCCAGATTCATTGTTTTGCCCATTCAAAAATGTATCTAATGCTCTTTGCACACATCAGATTAACTTTTAAATATGGTATGGTAAGTTCTGGAAAAATTTAAATAATTTGGAGTAACTCACTGGAGAGCCCACAACACGTATTCTAGCCCAAAAAAGGATTCACCCAAAAGAGAAGTTTACAGTTTTGCTTAATTGCCTATTGGCAGTTCAATGGCTTGAATATTCAGAGATGTTTCCTTTACTCAACCTTACTTACATTAACTTTTCCAGTGTTAATTACATTAGTTTATCCATAGTGACTGGCCCCTCCATAGCCGTGGGAAAAATAACTTGGCAGTACAGTAACCAGCCACTTTCTTTATTCAAAGACATGTTTCAGGCTTTCACCTATTACGCCAGCTGAAGGTGGGTGAAAGCCCGAAATGCATAAATGTTGTTGTCCTGAAGACCAACTTCATACATCCCTCCATACTAATCCAACCTCTGCAAGCCGCTTCATCTCTGCATAATTATTACAACCTAAATCGATTTGAACCTGCTTATAGCAGTCAAACATTAGTCTCCCTTTATCAGGCAATCCCTCCTTTTGATCAAGTTGTGGCATAAATTTTTTTCTCTCAATTTGATTCAGTACCGCTCTCATTAGTTATTCAACGTACCCATCTAATTTTCAGCATTCCTTTGTAGCAACGCATTGAAGAAACTTTTTCTCTTATTATCTTAGCTGTCTATTGTCCATGATTCACTTCTGTGCAAGGCTACTCTCAAAATAAATACCTTCAGCAAAGACTTCTAAACATTAAAATTTGTATTTGTTGTTAACACAAATTGATGTATTTTCAGAAAGTTTTACTTCCTATAGCCAGTCTGAATTTTAGATCTCTTTACTTTGATCACTGTCAGTAATTTTGATTCCCAAATCCAGATGAATTAGGTGCATATTATGAGGTTGGGTATACCTAGCATAGTTCTGTCAAACTATCAGTGTGTGTGTGATAGCTCTGTGTTAATACTAGAAAGGGTAAGATAACAGGTCTTGTAAAGCAGTCTCAAACTTCTGAGTGGAATAAGGGGGGTATCCCATGTCTCTCTCATACCTGGTTTCTGACAAGTTAACTGATTACTTACCCAAACAAAGGGAGAGCAGTTTTTTGCCTTGGGTGAAGACAAATCCAGAATTAAGTGAAAAGATAATAGGAAGAAGAAGGCACAAACCAGTGAACAAGAATTGGCAACCCGCTAGTGGAAATGCAGAAGAGGATTGTTAGACTAAGACCATAAAAAAAGCGAACGAAAGAGAAAACCCTTCTGGCATAGGCATGGACTTCCAGCAAGGGCATAAAATCCATGTATGGTTCACGTACAGTGATTTAGGCCACTATATTACCGTAAATGTGCAAAAGGGTAAATATAAGGCACAGAAAATAAATGACACTGTTCTGGAACGAGGGTATCCTAGTGGTAGGCCAATAGAAGATGCTAAACTGTGTGATATATTGTCAGCATTGAAGTGTGCTCTTCCAGTTCACCATGGCTTATATCAAAATTTGAAATTGGACTGTGGAAATGACATAGAAGAGATAATGAATGTGTTGTTATTTAGTGTGTTAATGAAAATGATGTATAGTTATTTTTTCTATTGTATTTGAAAATGTGTGTGGTCTACAATATCATGTATAGTCATTAGTCAAGTGAAGGCTTTTTTTCAGTAATAATCAATGTATTCTGCTCTACATTTTCAGCAAGTTAATACAGTACCCACATAAAGGAATCCATAAAACTTTCTGTTTATATGAGTTACAGGCTCTCTAACAAAATACTAAATCAAATTACCTCCCATGAGGAGTGTGGGTGCATTATGGATGAAGAGCGTACTAATCTCTGTGCCACTTCGAACAGATTTTAATTACAAAAAACAATAAAACCAATATACAGAACTGCTGTTATTAACAACCTTCATGCATCTGAATGAACTTATATTGGAGAAAGTTCTGTAGGTTCAATATTATAACCATCATACTCGTACATTACTATGGTAATGGCTGCTACATAATCAGCAAGACGGCAGATTTGTGTAATAAAACCTGAAAGAAAAGGACATCTGAGTGCTGTGCTCTGTTATTTGAAAATGCTAAATATATCGAAGTATACTTTTGGGAGATATCCGCTTCTTCCACTATACCCTTTAATTTTCTGGAACACAAAAGGAGCTTACTTGAGCTTTACTTGTATCAGTTTTTTCATTATTTTGTAAGTAATTTGTGCCAGAATTTTGTTGACAGTGCTATATAAGAAGTGATTGGTTGCCTACTTTCTCAAGTAACTGTTTTTAATTGGACTAATGCAATCTATACTATGGCTACAAACCAGGTAGGCTGCAGCAACAATGTGATTCCTCTGCACCCCTCCCTCCCTCCCAAGGGCATTGCTCAATTTTTACACAATTTATCAACCTTCTATGTGCCTGTCTGTTGTCCAAGCATTTCTACTATTTGGCAAGTAATGATGTAAGCCATATATGTATTATGACTTATTGAGCATATGGTAGCACTTTGGTTACTGAAACTACAGATCTGTAGAAGTAAATAATAACCTCTTCAACATCAAGCATGAGGTAAGATATACATCACTATCTTATTATATTACAAAAGCCGCAAGAAAAGGGTAAGGCTCTCCACAATGGAAAAATCGATGACAGGTGCACAAAACATACCCCGTTACAAAATTGAAAAGGAGTACCTGAAAATTTTTACAGAAGCAGCACTGAATCTTTGAAAGGGGAGGGATAAAAAAGGTAGACCCCCACACAGAACCAAAAGAGTAATCTGCAATACATGTACTTTTTTTTCCTTCTCTTACAGGATTGTAGACATGTTTTGTTGACTTAAAAAGTGAAAACTGATATGCACTGCATTTCAGTTCATACATATACAGCTGGTGTTAATGCAACTTACTCAAGGTCATGGTCTAAAATCACTATTTTCGAATCACTATCCAAATTAGTAACAGGCAAGTAGCCAAGAAGTATTTTAATGTAGTTGTACAATCAGCATACGAATATGATGTTGAAAACTATGGAGTAGAATAGCCACTGATATCATGAGGGATAATCACTCATCCTATAACACACACATCGCAGTAGATAGGTACATAAACAAGAACTGGATCTTGACAGCCAAGTAAAAGACGTTCTTCAAAGCACAATGACTTTTTGTCACTCTTTCTTCTAGTCCTTGCTACTCCCTTCCCCTGGCTTCACTTTGTTTATCCCATCTGTCTCGCTCGACACCAGTCTTTGCGCCAGGCTGGTTACAGTACCAGGACGATGTGTAGTGTGAAGCTCATAAGTTAATATGTTGAGGTACCATTTCAGTTCCTTGTTATGTGCTCCTCTGTTGCTCAGTGTCTCATCTCAAGAGTGGGTGAAAAATCCCTATCGATTGCATTGAAAGATCATACTAAATTGAGCATCTACAAAATAATGTTGAAAATTATCATTATGAGAACTGATATACAAAAATCTTTGGTTTCTTATGTTTACCCTGAGAGATAGCTATTTTCTGATGAATAGTTCGCCAGCCAAGCAAAAATGAATACAATATCAAAGACCAAGTATTAATAATAACTATCATTTCCAAATACAGAATTCATAAATATTTATTCTGAATATATGGAAGTGGTGTGGTAAAGAGCAACACAGATGATGATATAATTTACTATCTGAAGTTTCAATACAAAATTCATTGTAAATATTAAAAGTAAACTCAACAGTGACTGGTTACAGCATGTTACATGTATATAAGTGTTATCAATTTTTTGCTGATGACTATCTTAATGTATTGGCATAATTCCTAATAGTATTGTTTTTTGTTGAGCCTGTAATTGGGCTCAACTATGACAGGCACTGAAAGCCTCGTATGTTGCTTTTCTGGTAGAAAAGAATTCTTAAGGTAAAATTTGCCTATATCGAATGGAAGCTATATATTTAGCATACTGCATAATATTCAATCCTGCACTGCCTTTTTGTGAAAAAAATATGAGCTTATCGAGATCTGAGCAGATTTGCGACTGGATTCAACTTCCTTGCAGGCAGAACTCAACATGTCACTCTTAACGGAACAAAATAGACTGATGTAAAGGTAATTTTTGGTGTAGTGTGAGAGGACCGCTACTGTTTACAGTATGTATAAATGATCTAGCAGAAAACATCAAATGCTCTCTAAGGCTGTTTGCAGATAGTGCGGTTGTCTATAACAAAATAGCAATGCCAGAAGACATTAACAATTTGCAGAATGACCTCCAGAGAATGTATGAATGGTGGCAGTTGACCCTGAACATAAATAAATGTAACAATTGCGCATCCATAGGAAAAGAAATTCACTAATATACAGCTCCACTACTGATGACAAGCTGCTGGAAACAGTGTTGTTAGTGTTGTGATCTTCAGTCCAAAGACTTGTTTGATGCAGCTCTCCATGCTACTCTACCCTGTGCAAGCCTCATCATCTCCGATAACTATTGCAACATACATCCTTCTGAATCTGCTTAGTGTATTCATCTCTTGGTCTCCCTCTACGATTTTTATCCTCCACGCTGCCCTCCAATATTAAATTGGTGATCCCTTGATGCCTCAGAACATGTCCTACCAACCGATCCCTTCTTCTAGTCAAGTTATCCACAAATTTCTCTTCTCTCCAATTCTATTCAATACCTTCTCATTATTTATGTGATCTACCCATCTAATCTTCAGCATGCTTCTGTAGCACCACATTCTGAAAGCTTCTATTCTCTTCTTGTCTAAACTATTTATCGTCCATGTTTCACCTCCATACATGGCTACACTCCACACAAATACTTTCAGAAACGACTTCCTGACACTTAAATCTATACTGTATGTTAACAAATTTCTCTTCTTCGGAAACGCTTTCCTTGCCATTGCCAGTCTACATTTTATATCCTCTCTACTTCGACCATCATCAGTTATTTTGCTCCCAAAATAGCAAAACTCATCTACCACTTTAAGTGTCTCATTTCCTAATTAATTCCCTCTGCATCAGCCAATCCAATTTGACGACATTCCTTTATCCTCATTTTGCTTTTGTTGATGTTCATCTTATATCCTCCTTTCAAGACACTGTCCATTCTGTCCAACTGCTCTTCCAAGTCCTTTGCTGTCTCTGACAGAATTACAATGTCATTGGCAAACCTCAAAGTTTTAATTTCTGGATTTTAATTCCTACTCTAAATTTTTCTTTTATTTCCTTTACTGCTTGCTCAATATACAGATTGAATAACACTGAGGATAGGTTACAAACCAGTCTCACTCCCTTCTCAACCACTGTTTCGCTTTCATGCCCCCTCAACTGCCATCTGGTTTCTGCACAAATTGTAAAAAGCCTTTCACTCCCTGTATTTTACCCCTGTCACCTTTAGAATTTGGAAGAGCGTATTCCAGTCAACATCGCCAATAGCTTTCTCTGAGTCTACAAATGCTATAAACATAGGTTTATCTTACTTTGTCAAAAGTCGACATGTTAAGAAATGTGGCTGGTAGCTGTTTTTTATATAAATTATAAACCTTAGGTTTATCTTTCGTTAACCTATCTTCTATGAGAAGTTGTAGGATCAGTATTGCCTTGTGTGTTCCTACATTTCTTTGGAATCCAAATTGATCTCCTTTAGGTCAGATTCTACAGGTTTTTCCATTCTTGTGTAAAGGATTGGTGTTAGTATTTTGTAACCATGATTTATTAAACTGATAGTTTGGTAATTTTCACACCTGTCAGTATCTGCTTTCTTTGAAACTGGAATTACTATGTTCTTGAAGTCTGCGGGTATTTAACCTGTCTCTTACATCTTGCTCACCATACGGAAGAGTTTTGTCATGGCGGGCTCTTACAAGGCTATCAGTAACCCTAACAGAATGTTGTCTACTTCCAGGGCCTTGTTTCGACGTAAGTCCTTCAGTATTTTGTCAAATTCTTCATTCAGCAACTTATCTCCCTTCTCATCTCCATCTACATACTCCTTCCAACTTTCTTCTTTCCCTTCTTTGCTTAGGACTGGTTTGCCATCTGAGCTCTTGATATTCATACAAGCGGTCCTCTTTTCTCTAAAGGTCTCTCTTATTTTCCTGTAGGCGACATCTATCGTTTCCCTAGTGACACATGCTTCTAAATGATTACATTTTTTTTCTCTAGCCATTGCTACTTAGCCATTTTGCACTTCATGTCAATCTTATTTTTTTAGATTTTTTGTATTTCTTTTCACCTGCTTCATTTACTCCATTTTTATATTTCCTCCTTTCATTAGTTAAATTCAATATCTCTTATGTAACTCAAGGATTTCCACTAGCCACACGTCTTTTCACCTGCTTGATACTCTACTCTCATCACTATTTCATGTCTCAAAGCTATCCATTCTTCTTCTACGGTATTCCTTTTCCCTGTTCTTGTCAGTTGTTCCCTAATGCTCCCTCTGAAAAACTCTTCCAGCTTATCCAGGTTTAATCTACAGTTCATAACCAATAGATTGTGGGCAGAGCCCACATCTCCCCCTAGAAATGTCTTAAAATTTAAAAGCTGTTTCCTAAATCTCTGCCTTACCATTACCAATCTGAAACCTCCCGGTGTCTCCAGGTCTTTTCCATGTACAGGGCTATTACAAATGATTGAAGCGATTTCATAAATTCACTGTAGCTCCATTCATTGACATATGGTCACGACACACTACAGATACATAGAAAAACTCAAAGTTTTGTTCAGCTGAAGCCGCACTTCAGGTTTCTGTCACCAGAGTGTTCGAGAGCGCAGTGAGACAAAATGGCGACAGGAGCCGAGAAAGCGTATGTCGTGCTTGAAATGCACTCACATCAGTCAGTCATAACAGTGCAACGACACTTCAGGACGAAGTTCAACAAAGATCCACCAACTGCTAACTCCATTCGGCGATGGTATGCGCAGTTTAAAGCTTCTGGATGCCTCTGTAAGGGGAATCAACGGGTCGGCCTGCAGTGAGCGAAGAAACGGTCGAATGCGTGCGGGCAAGTTTCACGCGTAGCCCGCGGAAGTTGACGAATAAAGCAAGCAGCGAGCTAAACGTACCACAGCCGACGGTTTGGGAAATCTCGCGGAAAAGGCTAAAGCAGAAGCCTTACCGTTTACAATTGCTACAAGCCCTGACATCCGATGACAAAGTCAAACACTTTGAATTTTCGGCGCGGTTGCAACAGCTCATGGAAGAGGATGCGTTCAGTGCGAAACTTGTTTTCAGTGATGAAGCAACATTTTTTCTTAATGGTGAAGTGAACAGACACAATGTGCGAATCTGGGCGGTAGAGAATCCTCACGCATTCGTGCAGAAAATTCGCAATTCACCAAAACTTAACGTGTTTTGTGCAATCTCACGGTTTAAAGTTTACGGCCCCTTTTTCTTCTGCGAAAAAAACGTTACAGGACACGTGTATCTGGACATGCTGGAAAATTGGCTCATGCCACAACTAGAGACCGACAGCACCGACTTCATCTTTCAACAGGATGGTGCTCCACCGCACTTCCATCATGATGTTCGGCATTTCTTAAACAGGAGATTGGAAAACCGATGGATCGGTCGTGGTTAAGATCATGATCAGCAATTCATGTCATGGCCTCCACGCTCTCCCGACTTAACCCCATGCGATTTCTTTCTGTGGGGTTATGTGAAAGATTCAGTGTTTAAACCTCCTCTACCAAGAAACTTGCCAGAACTGCGAGCTCGCATCAACGATGCTTTCGAACTCATTGATGGGGACATGCTGCGCCGAGTGTGGGAGGAACTTGATTATCGGCTTGATGTCTGCCGAATCACTAAAGGGGCACATATCGAACATTTGTGAATGCCTAAAAAAACTTTGAGTTTTTGTACGTGTGTGCAAAGCATTGTGAAAGTATCTCAAATAATAGTTATTGTAGAGCTGTGAAATCGCTTCAATCATTTGTAATAACCCTGTATATGACCTTCTTTCATGATTCTTAGACCAAGTGTTGGCTATGATTAAATTATGCTCTGTGCAAAATTCTACCAGGCAGCTTCCTCTTTCATTCCATATCCCCTGTACATATCCACCTATTGCTTTTCCTTCTCGTATGTCGAATTCCAGTCCCCCATGACTATTAGATTTTCACTATCTGAATAATTTCTTTTATTGCATCATACATTTCTTCAAGCTCTTCATCATCAGCAGAGCTAGTTGGCATCTCAACTTGTACTACTGTGGTAGGCATGGGCTTCATGCCTATCTTGACTACAATAACACATTCACTATGCTGTTCGTAATAGCTTACCCACATTCCTATTTTTGATTTTGTATTTATAACCCTGTATTCACCTGACAAAGTCCTATCTCTGAACTTTACTAATTCCCACTATATCTAGCTTTAACCTATCCATTTCAGTTTAAGAATTTTCTAACCTACCTACCCAATTAAGGGACCTGACATTTCACACTCTGATACGTAAAACACCTGTTTTATTTCTCCTGATATCGACATCCTCCTAAGTAGTTTCCTCCCAGAGATCTGTGAATGAGGTACTGTTCTATCTCTGGAATATTTTACCAAGGGGATGCCATCATCATTTAACCATACAGCAGAGCTATATGCCCTCAGGAAAAATTACAGTTATAGCTGGAAACAGTATCTGCCAAAAAATATCTAGGAGTAACTATCCAGAATGAATTACCACATAAAAACAAAGAGTGGAAAAAGCAGATGCCAGACTCAGATTCATAGGAAGAATCTTAAGGAAACTTTCATCCACGAAGGAAATGTCTTCTAAAGTACTTGTTCAACCGATTCCTGAGTATTGTTCATCTTTCTTGAATCCCTACCAGATAGGAGTGACAGAAAATATGGAGATGATCCAATGAAGAGTGGCACGTTTCTTCAAGGGGTCCGAGAGAGGCATTGTGCATCCCTGAGAGATTTACAAGTGAAATTTCCAGAGAGCACTTTTCAGAAGAGTTGGACAACATATTACTTCCCCCCCCCCCACATTTGTCTCACATAATGACTGTTATAATGTCAAGTTTAACACATATAAGTCAGAGTAAGTTGATAAGCAAGACATGTGTACACGTTAGCATTCGAATGAGCACTGAGTCCCAGACTAGCGGCCGCTGCTTGGCTGGCCGCTTAGGTGGCGCAGCTGCTGCATAGCTGGCAGACAGCGCCACAAGGACGCGCGTAATTGTGCGGTGGTGCTTTGAATGATCGGCGAGTCACAACACTTTTCCCCCCTTTGAAATTGTTGCACTGGTCTTGATGGAGGTGTCCTGGAGATGGCTAACGTCCATAGGCGTTGTTTGACTCGCCGTAAAGTTTGGAGGAGGCTTCCCGTACGGACGGAAGTGTCCCCGATGATAACGGGTCGATATGACAGGAGATGTAGGGGTCGAGTCTGCTGGGGCCCCATGCACCAATCTGTCTGTTGCGGCAAGTCCAGTTGATATGACAGGAGACATGGGCGATGTGTCGGCGTCCGTTGGAGGAGGAGGCGAGTAGATTTGCTCTGACAGAGGATGGTCATCCGGTTCCTGCATGGGCACGTCTCCTGGTGGCGTCCGTTCTTGTGCTGGCATCACGATGATGGTGAGAGGGCTGCGTTGTGAGTATTGAGAGATGCCGAGATCCCGAGCGTCAGGTAGAGCCAAAGGTGGTGTAGTGGCATTCGGAACAGGCGTTGCTGGCACACGAGGCTGAAGCTGGTCCGAATGACGCACTGCAACACCTGTGTCCGCCTGGATTTCATACAGGCGTCTGCCACGGTGTCTTAAGATGTGGCCCGGGCTCCATTTTGGCCACCTGCCATATCCCCGTACCCAGACGAGGTCGTCGGCGGTGAACCGGCCAAGTGAAGGCACCCAGAAGCGCATCATCAGCAGCAGAAGAAGTCAGAAGTTTCCGCATCTGAGCCTTAAATGTACAGACCAGTCGTTCAGCCTCACCGTTGGATTGTGGATGGAACGGCGGGGCCGTGACATGCATAACGCCGTGACGAGCACAAAAATCTGCAAATTCGGGAGAGGCAAATTGCGGAACATTATCAGTAACAAGAGTAGAGGGGAGGCCTTCCAAAGAAAAAATGCGAGCGAGAGCACTGGTGGTTGCCGCGGTGATAGGCGACGTGCAACCGACAATGAAAGGAAAGGCGCTCCCAGGGCTTCTCAGGCGAAGGCACGGTGACAAAGATAACTTCGGGGCAGCGGCCTGTGACGCACAAGGGCCGCAGGCAGTGACCATGTGTGCTATTTCAGAGTCGATGCCAGGCCAGTACACATGATGGCGCGCCAGAGATTTTGTGCGAGACACACCCCAGTGCCCTTGGTGAAGGAGGCGCAAGACCGAAGCGCGCAAAGACGCAGGTACCACAACACGAGGCGAAGCATTGTCAGTGGAGAGGTGGATAACACCATCCCTAGCCGTGAGGCAGTAGCGCAAATCGTACTAGTTCCGCAACGGATCAGAAGTCTTAGCGGACGGGCGATCTGGCCAACCCTTCTGAATACAGCGTAAAACCCGGGAGAGGGTAGGGTCAGAACCCGTAGCAGCCGCCAGCCTGTCCCCAGTGATGGGGAACCCGTCCACAACCCACTGCTCGGCAACATCCAGGTGGAAACACAAAAGTTCGTCCCTATCGAATGCCTGATCAGGACCCATGGGAAGGCGAGACAGAGAATCAGCATTTACATGTTGAGCCGTTGGCCGGAAATGAATCTCATAATTGAAACGAGACAAGTAAAGAGTCGTACGCTGGAGGCGGTGTGCAGCCTTGTCGGGAAGTGATGTTGATGGATGAAACAAGGAAACAAGTGGTTTGTGATCCGCAACAAGATGAAATTTTGAGCCATAGAGAAAAACACCAAACTTATGAAGAGCATAAATAATGGCCAACGCTTCCTTCTCAATTTGAGAATACTTTTGTTGGGCATCCGTGAGCGTTTTGGAGGGATAAGCAATGGGTTGTTCCGAACCATCAGAAAAACGGTGCGCAAGGACTGCACCGACCCCGTATTGAGAGGCATCTGTGGCAAGAACAAGATGTTGGCCAGGTCGATAAGTAGCCAGGCACGGGGCCTGTTTCAGCATAGTCTTCAATTTCTGGAAAGCCGCTTCGCATGATGCGCACCAGTAAAAAGGCACGTTTTTATGCAACAGGCTTGTGATAGTATGCTATTTTCCCCAAGAAGGCCTGCAGTTCCTTAACAGATGTAGGGCGAGGAAGGGCATTGGTCGCAGCGACAGTTTGCTGAAGCAAATACCATTCCGAGAGAGTTGGAACCCCAAGTACGTGATAGATGCCTGAAAAAATTATGATTTCTGAAGATTACACTTAAGACCGGCAGTCTGTAAGACATGAAAAAGTGTGCGGAGATTTTGAAGATGGTCTTCAGTGGTGGAGCCAGTGACAACAATGTCGTCCATGTAATTGATACACCCAGGGACAGGGAGCAATAATTGTTCCAAGAATCGCTGAAAGAGAACAGGGGCGCTGGCAACCCCAAATGGCAAGCATTGGTACTGATAGAGGATGAAAGGCGTGTTAAGGACCAGAAATGGCTGGGAAGCAGCGTCGAGAGGAAGTTGATGATAAGCTTCTGACAGGTCAGTTTTAGAAAAATACTGGCCTCTAGCAAGTTTAGTGAACAGTTCTTCAGGACAGGGCATAGGGTAAGTGTTCATGAGGCATTGAGCATTTACAGTGGCTTTGAAATCGCCACAGAGACGAATATCACCATTTGGCTTAGCAACGACGACGACAGGAGAGGACCACTCACTGGAAGTGACAGGAAGCAAGACCCCTGAAGAAGTGAGACAATCCAACTCCCGTTTTACCTGATCATGAAGGGCCACAGGTATGGGCCGAGCCCGAAAAAACTTAGGCCAAGCAGTGGGTTTGAGCGTGATATGAGCTTCAAAGTCGTTTGCACGGCCTAACCCAGGAGAAAAAAAGGGATGAAAATGTTGTCGACAAGGAATCCAGTTGAGCATAAGGAATAGCATCAGTGACAATACTGACAGAGTCATCTATGGAGAACCCAAAAACGCGAAAGGCATCGAAACCAAAAAGATTTTCTGCGTTGCTCTGGTCGACCACAAATATGGAAACAGTGCGAACGACGGACTTGTAAGATACCTCAGCATAAAACTGTCCCAAGAAAGAAATCTTCTGTTTATTGTACGTCCGTAATTGGTGAGTGACAGGTGACAGGAGTGGAGAACCCAACTGAAGATACGTCTGAGAATTAATTAAAGTGGCAGCAGAACCGGTATCCACTTGCATGCGAACATCTCGACCAAGGATTTGAACAATGAGGAATAACTTCCCTGAAAGTGAAGAAGTGCAATTGACAGACAACACAGAATCAGAATCAGCGTCATGTTCATGAACATCATGTATGCGGTCGGATTTGCAAACGGAAGACACATGACCTTTCTTTTTGCAATTGTGACACACAGCCCAACGTTAGGGACAATCCTCGCGTGAATGTTTCGTAAAACACCGCGGACATGAAGGAAGTTGCCGGGGGTTTTGCTGCAATTTCTTAGCGGGTTGTTTATGGCTAGGCCGAGGCTGCCCGTGGGGCCGCACTGCGGCCACGTCGGCCAGCGGGGACGCGCCGCACTCATCGTCAACAGCGCACAGATGTTATATTTCCCCGACATCACCCCACGCCTCTATTTGCGCCCCAGTGGCGCGAGAAATTTCAAGAGACTGCACAATGGAGAGAACTTCATCTAGAGTTGGATTCACCAACTGAAGGGCACGTTGCCGAACTTCTTTGTCGGGCGCTGACCAGATAATAGCATCCCATACCATGGAATTGGCATAGGATTGTTTGTGAACGTCAGTAACAAATTGACACTTTAGACTGAGGCCGTGAAGTTCAGCAGCCCAAGCACGATAGGATTGATGTGGCTGTTTTTGACAACGATAAAAGGCAACACGAGAGGCTACCACATGCGTTTGCTTTTGAAAATAGACAGACAGAAGTGAGCACATTTCAGCAAAGGACAAAGACGCAGGATCCTTCAAAGGAGCCAATTGCGACAACAACCGATACATTTGAGGTGAAATCCAGGAAAGGAACAGAGACTTACATGGTTGTTCATCCGTGACATGAAATGCCAAGAAGTGCTGTCGAAGACGTTTTTCATAATCAGACCAGTCTTCCGCCGTCTCGTCGTAAGGAGGAAAAGGAGGTATAGCCAACGACGAGAAATGCCCCGCATTTGACGCCGCAACGAAATCGCGAATCCCCGCTGTTGGAAGCGTTTGCTGTTCAAGGAGATTTTGCAATAGTTGCTCGACAGTAGCCATGGAACCCTGTGGGTCAACAGTGAAAAGGAAAAATCCACTACCTTGTCGCCAATTGTTATAACGTCAAGTTTAACACATATATTTCAGAACGACACAACACATATAAGTCACAGAGTAAGTTGACAAGCAAGACATGTGTACACGTTAGCATTCGAATGAGCACTGAGTCCCAGTCTAGCGGCCGCTGCTCTCCTGGCCGCTTAGGTGGCGCAGCTGCTGCATGGCTGGCAGACAGCGCCGCACGTAGAGGATGCGCGTAGTTGCGTGGCGGCACTTTGAATGATGGGCCATGGAGAGAAAATTCAAGAAATTAGAAGCAATACAGAGGCTTAACCGACATTTATTCTTCCCACATGCTATTCATGTTTGGAACCGGGTTGGAGAGCTCAGTTAGTGGTATGAAAAGTATCCTCTGCCCGACACCATTAGCTCGCTTGCAGAGTATGATGTAGATCATATGGCATAGTATGCAATAAAACAACATTTTAACTAAATAACAATCATTTAATGAGTTTCTCATCAGTTCCAAATAAATTACAAATCAATAATTGAGCAAAAATATGTAGCAGATTTTAATCAAACATACTCTCAACTTCTGTCATAAAAAATGAATGTTCATACTTATATTAATTGACATCATTCTCAATTTGATACTGAAATCCATTTCAATTATTTTCCTAAGATGAGCAACCCCCCCCCCCCCCCCCTCTCTCTCTCTCTCTCTCTCTCTCTCTCTCTCTCTCTGAAACACTTAATACATAATCACAAAAACAATTGTGATTCTGTGACAACACACTGTACTGTTGTGAGAATAACACGTTAATATGAAACATCTTTCTTGGAAGAGTATAACAAATACAGAACTTACAGTCATGGTAATTTCTGGTGGAAACACATACACGAGACTTAACAGCAGCATCACTATTTCTATCCTTGATGTGAGTTTTTAGATGACTGGATGCAAATTTTTATCATCAAGCATTTTTTTTGTCCTCTTATTGTATTTCAAATGATACAAGGAAATGACTGAACATTTGCGTCCATCACCTAATGTTTGTCGTCATCCTGTATTACTGTAAAACCTGGCAATCAAGAACAAATTGAAACACTTATCAGTGACCACCTGTCTGATTCCTTATAACTCATCATGTCCTTTACTAGCATTGCGAGATCGTTCTGGTGGAAATGCCCAAAATGATGAAGGATAACCACGAGCATCTCGTTCACGCTTTGCAAACGATGAAAATGATGAAATACAATTGGCAATGAAATGGTTCGAAAGTCCAAGTATTGCCAGCTCCACATGAGGATTTGGTGGTTCCAGTTTATGAACTTCAATCTGAAAATGAAACACACATCTCTTAGGACAATAATATAGAGTTTAGGGTTTAATTTAAACATAAGTTTTAATGAAACCAAGGCTTCACAATTCCTTCATGTGCTCTTCTGATATCTCTTCACAACATATTTGTATAAGACCTCTGCTAATTGACATTTTCGCAACACTGCTAATTGCCAAATCTGTAGCAGATATCAAATCTCGAGAATACAGCTATCCTTAGAAGTTTGCCACATTGATGTGATTTCACAGTGGGCAAACTTTGCTACAACAGTTTCATGGCAGATCAATGGCAGCACCAGAGCGATGGTGGTGCAGTTTCATCAGGTATCCCACACTGCAGGTAAATTTACTGCAGCGGCACCACAGCTTGAAGACTTGTGATGCCACAGTGAAATGTCATTGCAGTCTGCCGTAGTCGTATGTCATCTTACAAAGGCCAGACTCTTCCATTACACTAGTCAACAGCGTTTTTGTCACAATGAATGCTAAAGTCTGTATTATGTGAATTTGTGTATTCAAACATGAAATAAATTTCAGCTTATCAACCTATTTTCTGTCAATATATTGTTCTCTATCTTATCTTTGGACACACTGCATTTTGGTTACTCTGATGGCATGTAATTTAATGCTTTGTACGTGTAACTGCTGAACTAAAGAAAAAGAAAGAAGATACCAATTGTGCAATACACTAACTCCTATCCAACACAAGGCCAACACATTATAGTGAATAATTACCAATACCACTGAAGATGGAAGTGAATGAAGATGAAGAGAGTAACAAACATGGCAAAGGCAGAGCTGCTTCAGGTATGATTGCAGCGGAAAATGTTCAGAATGAATTCTGACTGTAAACAACAAGAAGTGGAAGGAGGAAGTAAGCATAAGGTTCTCTGTTAATACTGGAGACTTATCAGAAAAACACCCAGGAACAAAGTGTGGCAAATTAACAAAAATACCAGTACTATGTATGTTTTTGTCGCCGATTTATTAGTATGAGAAACGGTTTAATATTTACTATTTTATTTCAGTTTAGAATCTTGTTGAGCACATTGTAAACAGAATACAAACTGTAATGAGCGAAGTGCCTCTGGCCATTATGTTATGTCACTTAAATATCAATCACAAAATTGAAAGCTGAATTAATGCTTTGTAAATGATGTCAATAAAAGAAATGAACAATTCTACGTGTTTCTATTGTCACTTTAATATTAGACAGTGCATGTATTGAACATTATTAAACTCATACTCTTTCTACACTATGTAATCAAAAGTATCCGGACACCCCCAAAAACATACATTTTCTTATTAGGTACATTGTGCTGCCACCTACCACCAGGTACTCCATATAAGCGACCTCAGAAGTCATTGGACATCATGAGAGAACAGAAGGGGTGCTCTGCAGAACTCGTGGGCTTCGAACGTGGTTAGGTGATTGGGTGTCACTTGTGTCATACACATTTATGCCAGATTTCCACACTCCTAAACATCCCTAGGTCCACTGTTTCCGATGTTGAAGTGGAAACATAAAGGGACACATACAGCACAAAAGCGTACAGGCCAACCTCGTCTGTTGACTGACGGTAACCACCGACATTTGAAGAGGGTCATAATGTGTAATAGGCAGACATCTATCCAGATCATCACACAGGAATTCCAAACTGCATCAGGATCCACTGCAACTACTATGACAGTTAGGCGGGAGGTGAAAAAATGTAGATTTCATGGTCGAGCAGCTGCTCATAAGCCGCACATCGCACCTCACTTTGTGTAAGGAGCGTAAACATTGGACGATTGTGTGGAGTGATAAATGCCCAGCGAATGTCATCTGCCAGCGTGTGTAGTGCCAACAGTAAAATTTGGAGGTGGTGGTGTTATGGTGCAGTCCTGTTTTTCATGGAGCTTGCACCCCTTATTGTTTTGCATGGCACTATCACAGCACTGGCCAACATTGATGTTTTTAGTACCTTCTTGCTTCCCACTATTAAAGGGCAATTCAAGGATAGCGATTGAATCTTTCCACACGATCAAGCACCTGTTCATAATGCACGACCTGTAGCGGAGTGGTTACATGACAATAACATCCCTGTAATGGACTGGCCTGCACAGAGTGCTGACCTGAGTCCTATAGAACACCTTTGAGATGTTTTGGAATGCCGACTTCATGCCAGGCCTCACTGACCGCCATCAGTACCTCCCCTCAGCACTCCGTGAAGAATGGGTTGTCATTGCCCAAGAAACTTTCTGGCACCTGATTGAATGTATGCCTGCATAAGTGAAAGCTGTCATCAAGGGTAAGGGTGGGCCAACACCCTACTGAATTCCAGCATTACCGATGGAGGGTGCCTTGAACTTTTAAGTCATTTTCAGCCAGGTGTACCAGATACTTTTGATCACATAGTGTATAAATTGCTGTTAATATACAGCTACCAATAACAATTGCTAAATGTTATTTTGTGAACAATGCTTCTATGTTGTAGACAAGGTGGAATTCCATCATATAGGTAAATATACCACACAATATAAGACAGCCTGTGTCTGCACTCTAGGGTGCAGTGTGATGTGGCATACCTTCACATTTAGTCTGTAATGGAAACAGCAGTAATAGTAACATTAATTGTTACCTACATTTCGTATGCTGCAGTGTATGATCTAAAGTGAACCTGATGTAAAGTAGTGAATGACTACATTTTTCAATGCAAGCTCAAAGAGTGGGTTAGTTAAATTCAAACCATCTTTATAATAACTATTACTAATACTGTTAAGATTCTTAATTGTCAAGTAGTGATGTGAGACAAGGAGATGTGAAATAATCTACTTTTTTAGCCAGTTTCCTCAATATCATTGGAGAAAGTTTTAGTTCCAATGTGCAGTTCAAAAACAAATTCACACTTGTACAATGTGGCAGCAGAGCCACATTGACTGGGTGGCAGCATGGTAGGAAATACTGCACTGCTGCGAAATTGCCATGGGATCAACTGTGTCAGTGCGGGCACGCAGCCACCACATTACAAGAATCGGGTGTGCCGTGACTGCTATGGCACTGTTTCTACCACATCAGTGAGGTGACTGCTGCACACACTGACATTTATTGTAATAATTGTTTCTTTTCATACAAGTGTAAAAAGAAACACCTGAAAGACCATGAAATGTTTATTGCAGTTTATTACTTTAATGAAAATATGTTACAATTGTTTACACACAATGGGAGTGAATTAAGTTTTACTGCATATTCAGTGTTGAGAACTTATTAGCTTGACTTTATTAGGCCTACTAATAGATCACGTAACTAATGAGGAGGTATTGAATAGGATTGGGGAGAAGAGAAGTTTGTGGCACAACTTGTCTAGAAGAAGGGATCGGTTGGTAGGACATGTCCTGAGGCATCAAGGGATCACAAATTTAGCATTGGAGGGAAGCGTGGAGGGTAAAAATCGTAGAGGGAGACCAAGAGATGAATACACTAAGCAGATTCAGAAGGATGTAGGTTGCAGTAGGTACTGGGAGATGAAGGAGCTGGCACAGGATAGATTAGCATGGAGAGCTGCATCAAACCAGTCTCAGGACTGAAGACCACAACAACAACAACAACAACAACAGCTTAGTGCCTGCTGCATCACTCGCGTAGACTTTATGGTTTCCACTGATTGAATTTTTATACTGTTCACAAACTTTCTAAATTTTAATTAAGGCCGTAAAAGGCAGTCTTTTCCGAATATACTGACAAAAAAATGATTCTTGTAGCTGGAGCCTGAGGTTTTCGTTACTCCCGTCTTTTGTGCTCTTGTGGCGGTATTTCCATATAAACTTTCATCCCCCAAGACATACTATATTTTATTCGTAACTGAGAACTCCAATATCAATTTCCATAAATGTAGCTTTAAAAAATGCTTTAGTAGTACTTTAATAATTCTTTATTTTAAAAAAAATTCATCCACAATTTTATCCCTTACTGGCTGAATTTCCAAAAAATGCTGAAACACACATTTTATTTTTCTGACTGAGAAACCAAATTTCATAGTTTTAGCTTCAAAGTTGCCTTATAGTGACATACTTTCCTCTATCTCCCCCCCGCCCCCCCCCCCCCCCTTAGGGGTGGAATTTTCAACAATCTCTTCTTAAACGACTCCAGTACAAATCAACGCTTTCTACCCTTAGCAGTTTGGGCTGGGAGATGGGTCAGTCAGGGCATTTCCTTTTACATTATACACCTATAAATCTTTAACAAGACTTATGGTCAGATGAATACAGGGTTATAAATAAATACAAAATCAAATAGGGGTAATGCAGGAGTAGGTTTAATACTGAATATAAAAAAAGAGGAGTGCGGGTAAGCTACTACAAACAGCATAGTGAACGCATTATTGTGGCCAAGATAGACACGAAGCCCATGCCTACCACAGTAGTGCAAGTTTATATGCCAACTAGCTCTGCAGGAGATGAAGAGATTGGCGAAATGTATGGTGAGGTAAAAGAAATTATTCAGATAGTGAAGGGAGATGAATATTTAATAGTCATTGGTGACTGGAATTCGATAGTAGGAAAAGGAAGAGAAGGAAACGTAGTAGGTGAATATGGAATGGGGGTAAGAAATGAAAGAGGAAGCTGTCTGGTAGAATTTTGCACAGAGCATAACTTAATCATAGCTAACACTTGGTTCAAGAATCATGAAAGTAGGTTGTATACATGGAAGAACCCTGGAGATACTAAAAGGTATCAGATAGATTATATAATAGTAAGACAGAGATTTAGGAACCAGGTTTTGAATTGTAAGACATTTCCAGGGGCAGATGTGGACTCTGACCACAATCTATTGGTTATGAACTGTAGATTAAAACTGAAGAAACTGTGAAAAGGTGGGAAATTAAGGAGATGGGACCTGGATAAACTGACTAAACCACCAGTTGTACAGAGTTTCAGGGAGAGCATAAGAGAACAACTGTCACGAATGGAGGAAAGAAATACAGTAGAAGAAGAATGGGTAGCTCTGAGGGATGAAGTTGTGAAGGCTGCAGAGGATCAAGTAGCTAAAAAGACGAGGGCTAGTACAAATCCTTGTGTAACAGAAGAAATATTGAATTTAATTGATGAAAGGAGAAAATATAAAAATGCAGTAAATGATGCAGGCAAAAGGAAATACAAATGTCTGAAAATGAGATCGACAGGAAGTGCAAAATGGCTAAGCAGGGATGGCTACAGGACAAATGTAAGGATGTAGAGGCATATCTCACTAGCTCACTAGGGGTAAGATAGGTACTGCCTACAGGAAAATTAAAGAGACCTTTGGAGAAAAGAGAACCACTTGTATGAATATCAAGAGCTTGGATGGAAAACCAGTTCTAAGCAAAGAAGGGAAAGCAGAAAGGTGGAAGGAGTATATAGAGGGTCAATACAAGGGCAACATACTTGAGGACAATATTATGGAAATGGAAGAGGAAGTAAATGAAGATGAAATGGGAGATATGATACTGTGCGAAGAGTTTGATAGAGTACTGAAAGACCTAAGTCTAAACAAGGCCCCGGGAGTAGACAACATTCCATTAGAACTACTGTCAGCCTTGAGAGAGTCAGCCCTGACAAAACTCTACCATCTGGTGTGCAAGATGTATGAAACCGGTGAAATACCCTAAGATGTCAAGAAGAATATAATAATTCCTATCCCAAAGAAAGCAGGTGTTGACAGGTGTGAAAATTACCGAACTATCAGTTTAATAAGTCACGGCTGCAAAATACTAACACAAATTCTTTACAGACGAATGGAAAAACTGGTAGAAGCCGACATTGGGGAAGATCAGTTTGGATTCCATAGAAATGTTGGAAAACTGAGGCAATACTGACACTACGACTTATCTTAGAAGATAGGTTAAGGAAAGGCAAACCTATGTTTCTAGCATTTGTAGACTTTGAGAAGGCTTTTGACAATGTTGACTGGAATACTCTCTTTCAAATTCTGAAGGTGGCAGGGGTTCAATACAGGGAGCAAAAGGCTATTTAAAATTTGTACAGAAACCAGATGGCAGTTATAAGAGTCGAGGGGCACAAAAGAGAAGCAGTGGTTGGGAAGGGACAGATGGCAGTTATAAGAGTCGAGGGGCACAAAAGAGAAGCAGTGGTTGGGAAGGGAGTGAGACAGGGTTATAGCCTATCCCCAATGTTATTCAATCTGTATATTGAGCAAGCAGTAAAGGAAACAATGGAATGTAGTCGAATTAAGTTGGATGGTGCTGTGGGAATTAGATTAGGAAATGAGACACTTAAAGTAGTAGATGAGTTTTGCTATTTGGGGAGCAAAATAACTGATGATAGTCGAAGTAGAGGGGATATAAAATGTAGACTGGCAATGGCAAGAAAGCATTTCTGAAGAAGAGAAATTTGTTAAGATTGAGTATAAATGTCAGGGAGTATAGATGTAAATGTCAGGAAGTCTTTTCTGAAAGTATTTGTATGGAGTGTAGCCATGTATGGAAGTGAAACATGGACGATAAATAGTTTGGACAAGAAGAGAATAGAAGCTTTCGAAATGTGGTGCTACAGAAGAATGCTGAAGATTAGATGGTTAGAACACATAACTAATGAGGAGGTATTGAATAGAATTGGGGAGAAGAGAAGTTTGTGGAACAACTTGACTAGAAGAAGGGATCGGTTGGTAGGACATGTTCTGAGGCATCAAGGATCACCAATTTAGTATTTGAGGGTAGTGAGGAGGGTAAAAATCATAGAGGGAGACCAAGAGATGTATACACTAAGCAGATTCGGAAGAATGTAGGTTGCGGTAGGTACTGGGAGATGATGAAGCTTGCACAGGATAGAATAGCATGGAGAGCTGCATCAAACCAGCCTCTGGGCTGAAGACCACAACACAACAAATCTTTAAAAAGCTTCAAAATTCCTAAAATGACAAGTTTTATTGACATATCATTTGAAATACATGGGATAAACATCTGAGGGAATCTCTCAGCTTTTTGCAAATAAGAATAATGCTGTTGTTGTCAACACATCAGAGAGAACAGTCAGTTGGACAGTACAAAGGAGTAACCCCACTGCAGTAATCAACAGTCATTAACAATTTTAACTCCTCTGTGAAAAATATATATGAATTTATGAGGTTTGTTCGAGTTTGTGGTCATGTATTATATTAACAAACTGGAGCTCATGCTTGATCTCTCTGCAGCAGTTCAGAAAATTACACATTTCCCTGGCTAAAACCCAGTCTCACATTCTGTTCTTTAAATGCTGCATAAAGCATGGAATCCCCAAGCAGTCTAACCATAAAAATTTCTTTCTCTGGATCCCACCCTCCTTTTACAATTACCTTCACCTTCGCAGATTCAGCCAGTCCTTGCCCCTCACAAACTGCTACTGCAAAAACACACTACATGATACCGGAGGCATCCCAGAACCAGCTTCCTCAGCAAGGTACTGTTATTGTGCAATCCCTATTACATGTACATAAATCACATCTCTGAAACTGAATTCCTTGCTGTCCAGCACCTGGAAGAGTCCAGACACCACCTCCGTAAGTTATTCAACCTGCTGACATCCTACTGTCACTGTGGGATATCACTATCCTACCCACAGTGTTCCTCCTCATCAAAGCCTCAGAGCACCCACACCCTGCCTAGCAGACGTTTTTACTAATTTGCCACATCACCAAACTCCATAACAACAACCAAATCCACAGCCTTTTCAGCAAAATCTTCAGCCCCACTGAAGTTGCAGTACTGTCCAAAGGCCTCACCTTTTGTCCTACACTGAAATTTAACCATTTAGTGCCTGAATAAATTTAAAGATCAAAGAAAAACTCAAAAATCTTGGTGCCTTAGAGGTACCCAAAGCACTAAAGAGAAAGCAGCACATGTCAGAAGTGTTAGTAGCTTCATAAAGAATCAGCTTCTACTTGCACGGGCATTCAAGAACCGTTAACCTTATGGTTATTAACACAGCATTGGTATAATGCAAATATGCAACACTCATTAACACTGTTGGACTTGTGAAAGACCTACTCTCTTCCCAATCCATGCAATGGAAATATTTCTCTACCACCAGTCCTTCCAACCTAATTCCAACAATGAACCCTGCCTCTCCCAGTTCACATCACCATCCAATGTGATGTCCCCCCCTCCCACCTAAACATCCCCAGTCACCTTCCAGGAATTCCTTACCTCCAACTTTGCTTCACCACCCTTCCCCAGACCTCTGCCTGAGAACACCAACCTTGAATCAGAGGAAAGGACAGCAATACAGTGTCTCAAAATGGATCCTGACCCAATCATCCTCCCTGCAGACAAAGGCTCAACCACTATTCACAATGATTTGCAGTGACTACCTGGTAGGAGGCCTCTGCAATTGTCTGACTCATCCACTGATACACTATGCCAGAGTGATGCCTTCCCAGAAGTCCGATGTAACCTCCAATCCCTGCTTAAAGCCATACTACCTTCCAAGGACCTCTCTCCTGAATCCATTTCCCTCCTCACCCCTATGATATCCTGGATATCCACCTTCTACATGCTCCGCAAAATTCACAAACCCAACAATCCTGGCACCTCATTGTACCTGGTTACTGTGTTCTCACTGAAAGGATTTTGGCCCTCATTGACCAACATCTCCACCCAATTGCCCTTAATTTGGCCTTCCACATCCAAGATACCAACCACTTCCTTCACCAACTCCTCTGTGTCATCCAAACAAGAGACAGCCAGGGCAAAAGCATCACATGCAGAAAGATGCAAGCTGGTGCCAGTACCACAGACTCACCACTTGCACAAGTTCCATCAGTGCCATGGGCAGCGCTCATGTTGAAGATATCAACTCTGCCTTGGCCAATTGCTTGCTGAATACAATCTGCCAATGATCAGACAACAACAGACAGAAGCTTACTTGGAAGATAGAAGAGCAGCACTCACCCACTTGGTTATGGATCATTGTCTAGGGCTGACTTCGTCGTTTAGTGAACTCTTAGAAGTGAACACACAGTTGTAAATTGCATTTGCTATGTACTGAAAGATTTACCTACAATTATTTGCAGTCAGCCATTGAGGGCCTTTTCTGTGTTATATTACATGCAGTGTGCCAGACTTCATTATTCAACAAGTCACAAAGATAAGTAAATCTTTTTAACTCATTTGTGTGACTGTTACTAATTTGTTGGAGTGTTGTAGAACCTTCATTCTCCTATCCTGTTACCTGACCCTGGGCTGTGTAAAGTGGCAGGGAGAAATTGTCTTAGTGGTATACTGCACCAGAAGCCATTTCACGAACTCACAAACTCTGCCTGCCTTAACAACAGTGGAAACTCGGCCTCCACAGCAATAGTGACGAGTCCTTTACAAAACTGGCAATGAGGGTTTACGAAAGGCTCCCCACTCCTTTACTTACTGGTTCCTAACTGATGTTACTTCTCTATACAACAACATCACTCATGCCCATAGTTCTGCTGCAGTTGAACACTACCTTTCCCTGTGTCCTTCAGACTCCAAACCCATTATCTCATTCCTCATACACCTTACTAACTTTATCCTACCTCACAACTACCTCTCCTTTGAAGGAAAAGTAAACAAACAAATCCACAGCACAGTCATAGGCATCTGCATGGCACCTCCTATGCAAACCTCTTTATGGGCCATCTTGGCAGAGATAGTCAAAAGGCCTGGAAACTCATGAAACGCCCAGCCAATGACCCCACCAAACCAAATCTCACGCGAATGTCACAGCAGACCAAACTGCACACCAGCTTCTCACAAATGCGAAACCACCAAGATACGACAACCTAAAGACAAAAAAGAGGGGCATAGTCCCCCCCCCCCCCTCAGGAGACATAGAACGAACACCCTCCCCCCCTCAGGAGACCGAAGAACCATCCAAGCCATTTACCTTGGCGGAACTGGAGAAGGTGATCAGTAAGTTCAAAATGCAGAGAGCAGCTGGCCTTGATGACATATGCATCGAGCAAATAAAGCATTTCGGACCTGTAACAAGGAAATAGCTAGTCGATATGATGAACAACTGCATGACATCCTGCAAAATTCCAAAAATCTGGAGAAAATCGTAAGTCATTGCCATCCTAAAAACTACAGGCCAATTTCTCTGCTATGCCATATGTAAAAGGTTTCGGAAAGGATGATACTCCACAGAATCACGGACGTCATCGAGCCCCTCCTGATCCCACAACAAGCAGCCTTCAGACAGGTCAAATGCTGCACGTCACAGGTGCTAAAATTAACGTAACATATAGAGGATGGGTTAGAGAACAGGAAGACCACCAGGACTGTCTTCCTAGAACTATCAGCAGCCTACGACACAGTCAACCACCGACTGCTCCTGGGGAAAATATACGCAATGAGTAGGGACTACAGACTAACCTTAATGATTGGAAACCTACTCCAGAATCGAAGATATGGATTTTCAGGGACAGAGAAGCCGGAGAAGCCGGTGGAGGATACAGAACAATGGCCTCCCCCAAGGAAGCGTACTGGCCCCAACACTTTTTAATATATATGCTAATGACCAGCCCCTCCCCCAAGGCACCGAAAGCTTCATATATGCAGATGATTGCGCCATTACTGCTCAAGCAGACAGCTTTGAAACTGTTGAACAGAATCTGTCAGAAGCCCTCGAACAGCTTGCCACCTACTATAAGGGGAACCATCTCAAACCTAACCCAGGGAAAACCCAAACCTGCATCTTCCACCTAAAGAACAGACAATCTGCAAGAAGACTATAACTTAACTGGGAAGGAGTGCCCCTGGAACATTGCGAAACCCCAAAATACTTAGGCGTAACCTGGATAGAGCACTCACCTATAAAAACCACTGCATGAACACTAAACACCAAGTAGCCACGAGAAACAACATTGTGCGCAAACTAACGGGCACCACATGGGGGGCACAGCCTGGATTAGTGAGAACCACAGCTCTTGCTTTGTGCTATTCAACAGCGGAGTACGCGTGCCCAGTGTGGTACAATTCTAGCCACGCCAAGCAAGTGGACATACCGCTTAATGAATCCTGCCGCATTATCACAGGCTGTCTGAGACCAACCCCGACTGATAAATTGTACTGCCTGGCAGGCATGGCCCCACCAGATATCAGAAGGAAAGTAGCGGCCAGGAAGGAAAAGACAAAGGCGATGACCTCACCAGCCCACCCGCTGTACAAACACCAGCCAGCCCGCCGTCGACTAAAATCTAGAAAAAGTTTCCTGCACACAGCAGAAAACATCGTCGGGACACAGCATACTTGATATGTGGCGAGAAGAAAACGCGCACCTTGGGGAATGGTTAGTCCCAAACGAAGAACTCCCTCCCGGCCATATGGAAGGATGGACGACATGGAAATCTCTTAATAGGCTGCGCTCTGGTGTCACACGATCCAAAGAGAATATGCGCAAATGGGACCTCTCAAATGAACCGGCGCTGTGTGACTGTGGACACACTCAAACCACCACCCACCTCAGGCAGTGTGTGCTGTGCACAAGCACCTGTACCATGAAGGATTTGATGAATACCACCCCGGAAGCACTGGACGTGGCCAGGTTCTGGTCCCAGACTTCATAAAATAAAAAAACTACTTGACCCTGCTTATATATCTGTATACTTTTATACTCTTTTTGTATTTGTTATATACTTGATATGTATGCGTTAACTATTCTGATTTTATGTACGATGCTTCTGACACGATTAAATAAAAATCTTGTGAAGACCTTCCTAGCCTCCCAAAATGCTGAACATCTAGTCTGGTTCAGATTCATTGATTGTATCTTCATGATCCAAGGCACCTTATCTTCATTCCTTTGCAACCTCAACTACTTCTCTCCCATCTACTTCACATGGTCCTTAACCCAGAATGCCACCTACCTGGACTTTTATCACCTCCTCTCTGATGGCTCCATCTACACCTCTGTTCACATTAAACCCACCAACAGTATGTGTATTTTGACAACTGTCATCCCTTCCAAGCCAAAGAATTCCCTCCTATACAACCTTGCCACCCAGAGACGGCATATATGCAGATATGGTTGGTTGGTTGATTTGTTCAGGGGAGGGGACGAAACATCAATGTCACCAGTCCCATTGGATTAGGAAAGGATGGGGAATGAAGTCGGCTGTGCCCTTTCAAAGGAACCAACCCGGCATTTGCCTGAAGAGATTTTAGGGAAATCACGGAAAATCTACATGAGGATGGTCTGATGTGGGTTTGAACCATCATGCTCCCGAATGCGAGTCCAGTGTGCTAACCACTGCATCACCTTGCTCAGTATTGCAGTGCCAAGAACTCCCCTTTCCCAGTATGCTGAAAGTCTCAACAGTTTTCACAGAAAGCACTATCCCCCTGGTTCAAGTCCATGAACAATTCCCATGTTATTTACCCCCTCCCCCTCCCAATCCTCCCACCACCCCCAAAAACAAGCTACAAAGGAGTACCTCCTTCCTCAGCCAGAAATGCTCCCGAATGGAACAGGTGAACCACATCCTTCATCAGGGCTTTGATTATCGATCATTGTGCCCTGAAATGAGGGACATCCTACCCTATATCGTTCCCAGCTTTCCTGAAGTGTTCTGTAGCCCACCCAACCTCCCCAACATCCATGTCCATTCCTATGCCACTCCCAACTCAGACCAAGATGCAAGAGCTGCCCAATTCACTCAGCACTTGCTATACCTTTCTTGTCACGGGGCTGTCTTACCACATCAAAGGCCACACCACCTGTGAAAGCAGCTCAGCTGCAACAATTGCTCAGTTTTTTAAATTGGTATGATTACCAACCAGCAGGACAAATGGCCATCGCCAAACTGTGGCCAAGAACAAATTAGATGACCCTGGGGCACAAAATGCAGCTGAACACAATATGCTTGATTTCAATGGCTGCTTCACAACCCAGACCATCTGGATCCTCCCCTCCACACCAGCTTTTCTGAACTTTGCAGATGGGCATTATCTTTACAACACATTCTTCACTCCCGAAATTATCCTGGCCTCAACCTTTGGTAACCTACTGTCCCTCCAACCAACAAGTTCCGGCCCTCTGTCCTATCACCTCCTCCATTTTCATGTCTCCTCACCCTCACTGTGTGCCACCCTCTGCCAATGCACCCACCCATCCTTTCCCTTTCCCGTGTCTCTCCTTTTCAGCTCCCTGTTTTTCCCCCACACCCCAGCTCCTGATCCTGCGCATGGCGGTCTCCTTGGGCCACCATCTAGTCCTTACATGCCCCACCAGACATCGCTATTTTCTCCCTCCATCCATAGTGTGTTACCCCTCCCCTTTCTTCCCAGTCTACTCCAGATTGCTATTCATGTGACAGTCGCAGTCCAGTCGAAGTTGCCGGTGAAAGTGAGTGTGTGTGTGTGTGTGCTGAAGAAGGCTTAGGCCAAAAGCTATAATGTGAAACAGTCTTTCCATTGTGCCTGCCTGCAGATCAGTGGGTCATCTTTATGGTGAGAAGCATCTATCCTTTGCCTAACAATGTTGATATTCCAACCTGGAGTTTCCATATGTTGAAATGTCAGTATTAAGTAGTTTAGTAATGTTGTTACCTGTATATAACAATGAGAATAATCAATTTTTGACAGTATAATACAATTGGATAGCTAAAAAATCTACTTACCAAGTGGTGCCAGGAGAACATGCATACTACTGTGGATTAGTATGCAAGCTTTCGGAGCAAGCTTTCGTCACATTGGGGCATGTCCTGCCATGTCAATTGGCTGGCTATCGATCGCAACATTGAACATTTCGTGTGAGCTTGCATGGCCTGTGTACAGAATCAGGCTGTGACACCATGTCAGTTTTCCCTCTGGCTAGTTGCAGAGCACCCTTGGGACAGGGTGCATGTTGAGTTTGTGGGCCCTTTTCTTGGGAATTTTGTGGTTGTTGGAAGTGAATGCGTAGTCTAGTGTCCCATATGTAAGCAATGTTGACAGCAACTGTTCATGTGTTGTCTGTCAATTTTGCTATCGATGGTTCTCCTACGGCCCTTGTATCCAATAACATTTGGCAATTTATCACAGGAGTTTGTAAATTTTTGCATTTGCAATGGTAGTCAGCATCTGGCTAACAGCATGTTTCAATTGGCTTCTAATCATAAGCTGAGCGATTCATGCAAACTTTCAGTTCTCAAATGATAAAGTCACTGTCTGCCTCATCCCACAGAAAGTTTGTATGGGATATCCAGTCATGTACGGATATGCACATTAACTTCTGTGAAGCCTGGAAAGTAAGAGAGGTGGAGGTAAAGCTGTGAGGGCATGTCACGAGTAGTGCTCTGATAGCTCAGTTGGTAGAGCTCTTGGCCACCCAAGACAAAGTGCCATACAATTTTAATCTGCCAAGAAATTTGAAGTCAGTGCACACACTGATGCAGAGTGAAAATTCGTACTATATCAGACATACTACAGTCCGTGATACAGAACTTGTGCACAGTCTACAGTACCAGCCAGTGACTAGAACTGTATGAAATATAGACAGACTTGATATTCTTAATTCAGCCTGAATGTGCTCTATCTAGCATTATGTGGAGCAGCACCAAGCTATATTTGGGGATCAAACTGCTCCGAAGAGGGAAGGTGTACTGCAGCGCTGCCACAATATCAAGAAAAATCAGGATACAATGTTCCAATTTACCATCCCGGAGGCATATTACTGTAGACAGAAGTGACATGCAGAGCATCCACACAATATGTCAGTGTGTGGCAAGGCTCTCATAACAAGCGATCGATGCAGTGAACACCAACCAGTGGTGCATCTCTTTACCTTCAGACAGTCAAACAAACAGTGATTTGGGGACATCATCTACAGCCATCTTATGAGATAACAGGCTGAGATTTGAGCCATCAGTCATAACCAGCAACCTTCAGGCTGCAGGACCAATCAAGCATGTACTGGACAGCTTCATAAACAGCCTGCCACTTGCACACCAATATCCAGAGTTTGGGGTGCCTTGCTGCCCTTTCTCTGCACTGCCACTCAGCGCCATGGACTTTGCTGGCCACTGCCAGATGGACCATGGTGGCCTCGGTCACCAGCGGCTGATTCAGCTCCAGGCACATCAGCACTAATGAGCCACCATACTGCCACCCACACAATATGCCACAGCACAGATTGGCTTCACCACAGGCCGCAAGATCAGAACCTGCCTATACGTGTGGAACGTAGATGTGAGGGTCGACACTGGGCCATGCCATCAGATGGGATGCACACCTGTAACTGCTGTAGCTCGTTAAGTAATAAAGAGTTTACATGCACACTCCCAATCTTGCTGCAGCCACCTTCTCATGACACTGGCCTCCTAAAGCCCCTGTCAACTCATCGAATCTACAATGTCAAGATTGGAGAGCCATCACCACGTGACAAGAAGAATGGGTCTTCCACCCCTGGCCCACTAAAATAGGAAAAGGAAGAGTTGGTTGGTTGGTTTAAAAGAGGGGGGGGGGGGGGGGGTGGACCAAACTGCGAGGTCATTGGTCCCGTGTACCCAGTAAAATAATTACACAAGGGGAAGAAGAAAAGAAAGGAGATGTACAGCACAATATCAGGAGAAAGGAAGAAGCAGAAGAATGACAGAAGGACAACCAACACTACTACGGACAAAATAGGAAAAGAGAGCAGATGACTGGCTGGCCAACCATGAGAATAAAAAGGAAAACACAAAGGACATGCGATAAAACTTATATCGAATGATAAAACCCACTGTCATGTATAAAACATAAAACTAAATTAGATGATGAGGCGTTGGCAACAAAAAATTAAGGGCAATGAGTCCGGTAACTGAAGAGTCCATCGCAGGGCAGCCAAAGGAGGACAGCTCACCAAGATATGGGCCACTGTCAGCCAGGCACTGCACCGACACAGGTGAGTCATCACAGCGCAGGAGGTAGCCGTGTGTCACCCAAGTGTGGCTAATGTGGAGCCAACAGAGGACCACAGAGTCCCTGTGAGAGGCCCACGTGGAGGTCTTCCGCACATTCGTAGTCGGCTTAATCGTGTACAGTTTGTTGTGCATACTGAGGTTATGCCATTCCGTGCCCCAAAGCCACAAAACCTTGTGGCGTAATACTGAACGCAGGTCAGTTGCAGAGAAGCCGATCTCCATAAGCAGTTTCCGCGTAATCTGTTTGTCTAGCCTGTCGACAAGCTCATTGCCTGGGATTCTGATGTGACCTGTGATCCAAGGAGTTAGTACACAAGTTCGTTGCCTGGGATTCTGATGTGACCTGGGATCCAAGGAGTTAGTACACAGAAGAAACGACTCCCCAGGGCATGAACAGATGTGGTCAAGAGCATGAGATATAGCCACCAGCTCGGCAGTGAAAACACTGCAGCCATTGAGCAAGAAATGCTGTTCAATATGGCCTTCATGGACATACGCAAAGCCAGTGTGATCAACAGCCATCAAGCCGTTGGTGTAAACCACTTCATGGCCTCGGTACATGTCAAGAATCGAGAGGAAGTGGCAGCGGAGAGCCGCGGGGCTAACTGAGTCCTTAGGGCCATGCGAAAGGTTCAGGCGAAGCAGTGGCCTAGGTGTACACCATGGAGGTGTATGTGAATAGACCTCAAGAATAGGTGGTAAAGGCAAGGACTCCAGTTCAGAAGGAAGGGATCGGACATGAACTGCAATTGCAAGCCCTGACCTGGGCCGCTGATGCGGGAGATGAACCGCTAAGGGTAGGAAAAGGAGATGGTAATTCAGATGCACAGGAGAAGTATGAATGTGTGCAACATAACTGGCCAGCAGTTGTGCACGCCTAACCTGCAATGGAGGGACTCCAGCCTCCACCAGGACGCTGGTCACCGGACTCGTGCTAAAAGCTCCAGTCGCTAGGTGAACACCACAGTGGTGCACTGGGTCAAGTAAATGCAAGGCTGAGGGCACCGCCGAACCATAAACCAGATTCCCATAGTCAAGGCGGGATTGAAAAAGGGCTCTGTAGAACTGCAGCAGCATTGAGCGATCTGCACCCCAGTTGGTGTTGCTCAGGCAGTGGAAGGCGGTGAGGTGCTGCCAGCACTTCCGCTTAAGCTGACGAAGATGAGGAAGCCAAGTCAACTGGGCATCGAAAACCAGTCCTAAGAACCGATATGTCTCTCAACTACAGTTAGTGGATCGTCATTAAGGTAAAGTTCTGGTTCTGAATGAACAGTACGACACCAACAGAAGTGCTTAACACACGACTTTTGTGGCCAAAAACTGGAAACCGTGGGCTAGAGCCCACGATTGCACCTTGTGGATGGCTCCCTGTAGGCGCCACTCAGCAACACCAGTACTGGTGGAGCAGTACGAAATGCAGAAGCCGTCTGCATACAGAGGAGGTGAGACGGACGGCCCTACAGCTGCTGCTAGACCATTAATGGCCACTAAAAACAGAGATAAACTCAATAGAGAGCACTGCACGACCCCATTCTCCTGGATAGGGAGGGGGGGGACACCAACTTGGACACGGAAAGTGGAAAGTAGGAAGCGAAAGGAAATTTTAGATAAAAATCGGGAGCAGGCCTCGTAGACCCCACTCGTATAATGTGGCAAGGATATGATGTTGCCAGGTCATGTTATAAGCTTTTCGTAAATCAAAAAAGATGACAACCAGGTGTTGGTGTCTGGGAAAGGCTATTCGGATGGCAGACTCAAGGGACACAAGATTATCAGTGGCAGAGTGACCCTGGCGGAAGCCAACCTGACATGGAGCCAGTAGGCCAAGTGACTCCAGGAGCCAACCCAACCGCCGACACACCATAGGTTCCAGCAGCTTACAAAGAACGTTGGTGAGGCTGATGGGCCGATAGGCTGATATCTATCCACATCAAGCAGGTTTTTACCAGGTTTTGAGCACTGGAATGATGGTGCTCTCCCGCCATTGCGATGGAAAGATGCCTCGCACCAGATCCGGCTGAAGATGATGAGGAGATGTCTTTTAGTCAGATGAGAGATGTTTAATCATCTGACTGTGTATCCAATCTGGCCCAGGAGGTGTCGGGGCAATGTGCAAGGGCACTGAGGAGCTCCCACTCTGTAAATGGGGCATTATAGTATTCATTGTGGCATGTAGTGAACGAGAGGACTTTCTCTTCCAGCTGCTGTTTGAGAGTGCAAAAGGCTGGGAGGTAATTCTCTGATGCAGAGGCTCTAGCATAGAGCTCCGCGAAGTGCTCGGCAATCGCGCTTTCGTTAATAGGTAACATGCCATTTATCACCTGTTGGGGTCTGTTACCCGAAAATGTGTTTGATCTTTGCACAGACTTGGGAAGGTGGTATATGGTACCCAATGGTCGAGATGATCTCTCCCAAGACTCCTGCTTCCTTCATTTGATAAGGTGGCAAACGCGGGAAACGGATCCGTTTAAAGGCTATGAGGTGCTCCAGGGAAGGGTGCTGCTTATGCTGCTGTAGAGCTCACCAACTCTCCTTAATTGCTTCAGCAACTTCTGGTGACCACCAAGGGTCTATCTTTCGCTGGTGCCACCCTAAAGCGCAAGGGATCGTGTTTTCTGCTGCAGAAACAATTGTTGTAATCACCTGCTGAACAATCACATCGATATTACAGTGTGGGTGAGATTCAAAGGTGACAGCAGAGGTGAAAGTTTCCCAATCTGCCTTGTTTAAAGCCCATCTGGGCAGGCGTCTGTGGTCCTGATGCCAGGGCAGGACAGGAAGATGGGGAAGTGGTCACTACAACACAGATCATCATGTGCCCTTCATTGGATAGATGGGAGAAGGCCTGGGCTGCAAATTGATAAATCAATGGCTGAGTAACTACCTTGAGCTACAATGAAATGTGTGGCTGCCCCAGTATTTGAGATGCAGAGGTCGAACCGACAGTAAAGTTTCGACATCTCTGCCTTGGCCAGTAAGCACGGTGCCATTTCACGAGGGGGTTATGGGATTAAAACCTCCCAAAAGTAGGAAAGGTTTAGGGAGTTGATCAATCAGTGCAGCTAATACGTTCAGGGGTACTGCACCACCTGGAGGTAGATATACATTGCAGACAGTTATTTCCTGCACCTTCCTTATTCTGACAGCCACAGCTTCAAGAGGGGTTTGAAGGGGCACAGTTTCACTACAGACTGAGTTTAGGACATAAACAGAAACTCCACCTGTCCCTCGATGATAGTCGCTATGATTCCTGTAATATCCCTTTTAACCACAGAGGGCAGGGATCCGCATCGCCAGGAACCAGGTTTCCTAGTGGACAATGCAGAAAGCAGGTGTAAAGCTTAACAGTTGCTGTAGCTCAGACACGGGGTAGAAGAAAAAATTCTGCAATTCCACTGGAGGATGATGCCATCGTGAGACTGGGAAGGCATGGAACATTCAATGAGGCAGCTTACACCTCAGGGTCACCTTCTGCCACTGATCTATTACCCGAGCAGTCTATATTCATTGTGCCTGATAGTCTGGCGAGTTCTAGGTCCTCAGCTGATGCCAGAATCTCCACCTCATCCTCAATGCAGAGCTTGTAGGTAGGGTTGGTGTGGGTGCCACTGCAATTCCCTTGGTCTTGGGGATCAGTGATTCAGTCTCCAGGACTGACAATGAGCGAGAAGCCCTACAACCAGCTGCTTTTGGGCTCTTCAGCCACTGGTGGGTGTCATCTTTCCCACTAGCAGAAACCTGGGAAGAGAGAGACTCAAGGGACCCCTTCCTAGTGAGGGGAGCCGAAGAAGACTTATGCTTCTCCAGCTCAGAAGTGGGGACTGATATCCCCGATGGTTGGGGGGTGTTGCTCCCGAAGTAGGTGGTGTGGAAGCAACAGGGAGGGAAGTGCCCCCCACCAGGTGGCAGGTGTAGTTCCGGTTATGAGAGGCAACAGGAATTTGATTAACTGATAGGGCGACATCTGTTCTCTGAGTGGCGGCTAAGAGGAGGTCATAGCCACAGGATGTAGGCACTCAAATTTCTTCTTAGCCTCAGTGTAGGTCAGTCGGTCCTGGGTCTTATATTCCATGATTTTCCTCTCTTTCTGTGAATTCCTGCAGTTGGTGAGCAAGGTCAATGATGCTCTCCGCAGTTGGCAAAGGTGGGAGGCGGGGCACATGGAATATTGGGATGTGATGGACATCCACAATCTAGACATGTGATGCTGGAAGTACAGTGGGAAGACATAGGGCCAAACTTGCAGCACTTAAAGCACCGCATTGGGTGGAGGGATATAAGGCTTGACGTCACAGCAATAGACCATCATCTTGGCCTTCTTGGGCAATGTGTCACCCTCGAAGGGCAAGATGAAGGCAACGGTGGCAATCTGCTTATCCCTCAGATCCCGATGGACGCGCTGTACAATATGAACACCTCGCCGCTCTAAATTGGCATGCAGCTCGTCATCGGACTGAAAAAGAAGGTCCCTGTGGAATATAATACCCTTAACCATATTTAAGCTCTTATGAGGCATGATGGGAACAGAAACATTCTCCAACTTGTCACAAGCGAGTAATGCCCGTGACTGGGCAGAGGATGCTGTTTTTATCAAGACTGACACAGAGCGCATTTTGGACAAGCTCTTCACCTTCCCAAACTTGTCCTCCGAATACTCCGCAAAAAACTGAGGCTTCATGGACATGAAAGATTCCCCATCAACTCTTGCACCTATGAGGTACCGGGGCAAATAAGCTTCGCTGGCATTCCTCCCATGGTGTGGCCAGGGAGGGGAATGATTTGCGGTTGTATTTCTTAGCACTGAAGTTAGGCTTTGCCTACTTAGAGACTGCTGGTTGATAGTTGGTTTGATTTTTAAAGGGACCAAACTACGTGGTCATCGGTCCCTTGTTCCATTAAACCAAGTCCATGGGATAAAACAAAACAAACAGTATGCACCACAGGAATTCTAGATGGATGAAAAAAACATGAAACTGAACACACTGGGGACAACAGAAGAAACAGGCAGAAGAATTTAAAACAGTAGAGCAGATATCCTGTGCTGGCTTATCATGAGGATAAAAAAGGATGAGCCAGCCACTCTGCAACACATTAAAATCTCTAACCGAAAAGTACTAGGGCAGAAAGCACAGGGAGACAAAGGGCAGGAACTAAAACTTAAACCGAAGAATAAAAACCGGCATCACGTAGAAAACATAAAACCATGTTAGCCATGGAGGCATTGTCACCTAAAATTGAAGGAAGTGTGTCAGGGAGATGAAAATTCCGCCTCAGAGTGGCTAGATGTGGGCAGTCCAACAAAATGTGGACCACTGTCAAACAGGAACCGCAGCGACAACATGGTGGGGCCTCACGCCGGAGAAGATAGCCATGCATCAGCCAAGTGTGGCCGATGTGAAGGTGGCAGAGGACCACAGAGTTCCTGAGAGAAGCCTGCAGAGAAGACTTCCATTCATTTGTGCTCTCGTTGATGGCGTGGAGTTTTTTGGGCATAACTAAGTTGCGCCATTCAGCATTTCAAAAACTTTATGGCATAACACAGATTAGAGGTCAGGTTTGGGTAGACCAATCTCCAGAAGCGGCTTATGAGTGGCCTATTTGGCCAGCCTGTTAACGAGCTCATTTCCCAGAATTCCGATATGCCCCAGGGTGTATACAAAGACCACTGAATGACCAGACCGCTCGAGGGCATTAACCGACTCTTGGATAGTTGCTACCAGAGGATGGCATGGGTAGCACTGATCAATGGCCTGTACACCACTCAACGAATCACTGCAGATCAGGTAGGACACCCCGGGGCAGAAACGAATATGCTCAAGAGATGGCCACCAGCTTGGCAGTGAAGACACTGCAGCCATCTGGCAAGGAGCGCTGTCGATATGCACCAAGTGAGCACAGGCAAAGCCTAACGACCATCAACCAGTGAGTCGTTGGTACAGATGACTTCAGAACCCTGGGACGCATCAAGGATCGATAGTAGGAAGTGATTGCAGAGTGCCTCAGGAGGAATGGACTCCTTATGGAAACGCAATGGGTCCAGCTGTAGTTTCGGCCAAGGCATACACTACAGAGGCGAATATATATGGACCCACATAGGACGCTGTAAAGTTCAGACAAGAGGGAACGGACATGTACAGTGACTGTTATCCCTGACTGAGGTTGCTGTTCCGGGAGATGAACCACTGTGTTCAGGAATAAAAGATGGTAATTCGGATGCTAAGGTGAGCTACGGACATGAGCTGCATAGTTGGCGGCACGTGATTTGCAATGGAGGAACTCCTTGATTTGTAATGGAGGGACTCCTGCCTCCACTAGTAGATTGGCCACTGGACTTGTTCAAAAAGTGCCCGTCACAAGACAAACCCCACAGTGATGCACAGGATCAGGCAACTTCAATGCTGAGGGCGCTGACGAGCCATATGTTACACTCCCATATTCAAGTCGTGACTGAACTAGGGCATTGTAGAGGTGCAGCAACGTAGAGCAGTCTGTGTTAGCTGGGCATCGAAAACCAGGCCTAAAAAGTGATACGTTTCGACTACCCGTAGTGGATGGCCATCAAGAAAAAGTGCAGGGTCAGGATGGATTGTCCGTTGCCAACTGAAGTGTAGAACACAGGTCTTGTCGGCAGAGAAGTGAAACCCGTGGGCGAGAGCCCATGACTGCGCAGTCTGAATGGCTCCCTGTAGTCGGTGTTCAGCAACACCAATGGTTGAGGAACTGAAGTAAATGCAGAAATCAGCATATAAGGAGGGCGACACTGATGGCCCTACTGCTATTGCTAGGCCATTTATATAGCGACTAAAAACAATGGAACACTCAATACAGAGCCCTGCAGGACCCCATTCTCTTGGATATTGGAGGAGCTAAAGGAGCCCCTGACTTGAACACAGAAGGTACAGAGGGAGAGAAAGTTAGTATTAAAATCAAGCGAGCCATGGAGGCCTCACTCATGCAACGTGGCAAGAATGTGGTGGCACCGGGTCGTGTTGTAGGCCCTCCGTAAGTCAAAAAAGATGGCGACCAGATGTTGGCGCCTGGAAAAAGCTGACCAGAAGGTAGACTCAAGGCACACCAAATTATCTGTCGTTGAGCAGCCTCGGAGGAAACCACCCTGGGATGGGGCCAGAAGGCCCCGAGACTCCAGGAGCCAACACAACCTCTGGCTCACCATTCATTCGAGTAATTTACAGAGAACGTTGGTGAGGCTAATGGGGCGGTAGCTGTCCAACGCTGCAGGGTTCTTCCCAGGTTTCAACACTGGGACGATGATGCTGTTCTGACACTGTGACGGCCACAGATAGATGTCTGAGAAATTGGGAGTGAATTTGGTCAGGGCCGGGAGCTGTGTCAGGGCAATGGGCAAGGGCACTGAGGAATTCCCACTCAGTAAAAGGAGCACTGTACGGCTCAAGGCGGCGCAATGTAAAAGACAAATGCTGTCGTTCTGCCCGCTCTTTCAACAAACGAAAAGCTGGTTGATAGTTTGTGGAGGCAGAACTCCGAGTAAAATGCTCGGCGATTTCACCTGAGTCGGTGCACACTGCCCCATTTTCTGAAATTCCAGGCAACCCCAGCGGGGTCGGGTAACCATTAAGGCGGCGAATCCGAGTCCACACCTGGGAGGCAGGGGTACGAGAACCAATAGAGGCAATGCATCTCTCCCAGCACTCTTGCTTCCATCTTTGTATCAGGAGGCAGTCACAGGCACGAAGCCGCTTAAAAAGATTGAGAGATTCCAACGATGGACGCCGATTATGTCGTTGGACCCGCCTATGCTCTTTGATGGCCTCAGCAATGTCGGGCGACCACGAAGGCACAGTTTTATGCCGAGGGCACCCGGAAGAAAGAGGAAGTTCTGCACCTGATACAACCAACGCAGTGACCCCAGAAGTGTGAACAGTGACAGCAAATGTGAAAGCCAGCCAATCGGCCCTGTTAAGGGCCCATTGCTTCAGACGTCCAGAAGAATGATGGTTGGGTGGTGACAGGAAGATCAGAAAGTGGTCACTGCCACACAAGTTGTCATGAACCCTCTAGTGGACAGATGGTGAAAGTCCTGGGCTGCAAAGCGACAGGTCAATGGCCAAATAAGTGCCACAAACCACACTGAAGTGTATGGGGTCTCCCATATTTAAGAGGCTGAGAGAGAAGATTCTCAACATCCCTACCCGGGCCAGTAATCACGGCACCACCCCACAAGGGGCTATGGGCATTGGAAGTCCCCCATAAGCAGGAATAGTGGAGGGAGTTGGGAGATCAGAGCAGCCAAATCGTTAAGAGGTACTTCACCATCCAGAGGAAGGTAGACATTGCAGGTAGACATAATATCCAAGGGCATGCTTATCCTCACAGCAACAGCCTCTAAAGCTGTATGAAAAGTCACCGATTCAGAATATACAGAGGTAAGGACATACAGACATACGCCACCTGATGCCTTGTTACAGTCAGTCCAGTTTTTATAAAACCCCCAATAGCCACGAAGGGTAGGGGTCTGCATTGCTGGGAACCAGGTTTTTTGGAGGGCAATACAGAGAGCAGGTGTTGAGCTTAAAATCTGTATTAGTTCAGCCAATTAGTGGGAAAAAACCGCCACAATTCCACTGGAGGAGAATGCTTCCTGTGTTCGGGGAAGGCATGACGGGACGTAGAATGCGGGTTACTCCCTAGGGTCAGCTGCTGCCACCGGTGAAGGGCTAATGGCTAGGAGCATTGTTTCAGAGGCACTGGCGAGAGCTAGGTCCTCAGGGGACACTAGAATTCCACCTCATCCTCAGAGGCAGAACTGATGGGTGGAGGTGGTGTTGGGACCACTGGAACCTCTTTTGGTGGAACAGGTTGTTTCTGTTTCTGGGACTTTTGTTTGTCCTCCCACTGCTCTTTCAGAGCTTTCTGTGAGGGCTTCCCTGAAGCAGCATATGGTAAGGACGAAGAGCAGGAAGCCCTTTGACCTGCAGCCTGTGGCTCCTTGAGCCACTGGCTAACTTCCACTTGTGCACTGTGAGGGGCCTTGGATGGTAGAGCCCCGACGGACGCCATACGTGGGAGAGCGGCCAAAGAAGGGGGGCACTCCTTCAGCTCAGATGTGGGGACGGGCAGCCCCAATGGTCGGGAGGGTATTGCTCCCAAAGATGGAGTTGCGAGAGCAACAGTGATAGGTGGAGCCCCCAACCTTAAGGGGGGCAGGTGTGGTCTTGTGGCCCAAAGGGCCAGCCACAAGTGGTGTCACTGAGGAATGTGAAATGTGTGCAGTTGCTACAGCATATGAAGTTTCCATGCGGACTGGGTTTAACCGCTCGAACTTTTTCTTAGCCTCTGTGTAGATCATTTCGGTCCAGGGTCTTGTATTCCATTATTTTTCTTTCCTTCTGGAAAACTGGGCACTCTGGCGAGCAAGGGAGATGGCGTCCCTCACAGTTGACACAGACGGGAGGGGGAGTGCATGGAGCATCAGGATGAGATGGACGTCCACAATTTTGGCATATAAGGCTCGAATTACAGTTGGAAGACATGTGACCGAACTTCCCAGCACTTGAAGCACTGCACTGGGGGAGGGATGTATGGATGGACATTGCACCGGTACACCATCACCTTGACCTTTTTGGGTAAGGTGACCCCCCGAAGGCCAAGATGAAGGCACCGGTGGCAACCCTTTTGTCCTTCGGAACTCTGTAGACGTGCCGGACGAAGTGAACACTTTGTCGCTCGAGGTTGGCGCAACTCATCAGACTGCAGAAGGTCTTTGTGAAAGATAAAACCCTGGTCTGTGTTAAGACTCTTACGGGGTGTTATGGAGACAGGAACATCACCCAGGCGAGGAGCGCCCTTGACTGGGCAGAGGATGCTGCCCGTATTAGGACAGACCCAGAATGCATCTGGGACAAACCGTCCACCTCCCCAAACTTGTCTTGGTCAACAAAGAACTGAGGCTTCATGGTGGCAAAAGATTCCCCATCAGATCGCATGCAAACTAAAAATCAGGGTGAATATGGCTCATGCCGTTCTTTAGCTTGACGTTCCTCCCACGGTGTGGCCAGGGAGAGGAAAGAGTTTGGATCATAGTTCCTGGCATTGAACTGATGCTTTCCACACTTTGAGACTGCTGGTTGAGGACCAGCAACAGATGAAAGACTCCGCTCATTGTGGTTCATCTGCCCTGATGTCACCTACTCCGAACGGGGGCCTTTCCCAGCCTCACCTGGCAGGATGGCCAGTGCCATGAGCCCCGATGCCCCAGGGGGACGGGCATCCAATCCTTGACATGCATGGGGAGTTAACAGCTCAGGCATCAGCAGAGCAATCCCTATGTAGTCAGGGGGCTACAACCAACAGGGTACATGGTGGCCCCACCACAACGGTCTAGCTACCGTGCTGGATATGAGGTGCAAATAGGTCCATCCTAATCGTCGGTGCAGAAAATGCACCCAGGAAGGTGTCCTCGCCCACGAGATGGAGAATCAGCAGGTCTGCAATGCCACGATGAAGAAAGATCTCAGTGCACGATGGACACAATGCACCATGTAAGGCGCCCATCCCCAATTGGCTCGCTCTTCGGGAAAATTTTGAAGAATGGAGGTTAAACCCTACAGAGGACCATCAAATAAAGGCCAAAACACAGAGACTTCTTTTAGTCACCTCTTACGACACACAGGAATACCTTAGGCCTATTGTAACCCCTGGACCCACAGGGGGGAAAAGGAAGAGTTTAATATCCCATCAACAATAAGGCCATTAGAGAAAGAGTCCCCACTCACATAGGGCAAGGATGGAGAATTAAATGCATTTTAAAAAACCCATCCTGACATTCACTCAGATTTGTTTAGAGAGATCACGAAAACCCAAATTAGGTTGGTCAGATGGATCTTTAAACACCATTCCTCCTGAATGTGAGTGCAGCATATTAATCACTGCATCATCTCGCTCAGTCTCTTGTGGGACAAAATTACTAATTGAATACTTGACAAACAGAACATATACAAGAAAATTGGAAAATATGAGGACTGCCCAGAAAGTAATGCACTGAATTTTTTTTTCTCAGCTGAAAACAGTGCTACAAATGTAAAACATTATGGATGTATTATTTGAAGTCTCTTGAATGAGCACACCAAGTTTCTGTCACTTCTGACAGATGACGTAACTACAGAAAGTTCCAAAATGACGTCTGTAGGTGATGTACGTTGCAAGCAACATGCCGTCATTGAATTTCTCACTTCAGAGAAAGAAACTGTGGGGAATATTCACAAACGCTTGTGCAAAGTCTATGGAGCATGTGCTGTCAACATTCATGGAAGACATTCTGAGGGCAAAGTGGCTCTGCCCATGACAAGGATTGGTACCGACAGGGCAGACACGCCCTTGTTTCGCGCTGGAGGAAGGACATAGAAGATTACATGGAAAAATAGGATGTGTAGATAAAACATTATTCTTTCGGGGAGGTGGGGGGGGAGGGGGGGGGGAGATATGTGCATTACTTTCTGGTCAACCCTCATTCACCCCTTACACAAAAAGGAAACATTATATGTAAACAAATGTAGAGAAGTATCATTAGTGTCTGTCATGGACAACTTTTTATTATGACATCTTCTTGAGAGAGGACAACAATAACTTCAGAATATGGAGAATGTTACGGAGAGTTTAGACCAGGTGGAGCAAATTCAAAATCTAAGACTGATCTTTAGACATCAAATTTCACAGTGATTATTCAAAAATTTTGACCAAACAAAATTTAGACCACTAAACTACTGCAATCAAAGCAGATTCAAACACACAAGCAAAGCACACTACTGGCCATTAAAATTGCTAAATGCAAATGATTAGCTTTTCAGAGCATTCACACATGGTTGAGGCCAGTGGCGACACCTACAACATGCTGACATGAGGAAAGTTTCCAACCGATTTCCCATACACAAACAGCAGTTGACCAGCGTTGCCTGGTGAAACGTTGTGATGCCTTGTGTAAGGAGGAGAAATGCGTACCATCATGTTTCTGACTTTGATAAATGTCAGATTGTAGCCTATCGTGATTGCGGTTTATCGTATCGCGACAGTGCTGCTCGCGTTGGTCGAGATCCAATGACTGTTAGCAGAATATGGAATCAGTGGGTTCAGGAGGGTAATACGGAATGCCGTGCTGGATCCCAACGGCCTCGTATCACTAGCAGTCGAGATGACAGGCATCTTATCCGCATGGCTGTTATGGACCGTGCAGACATGTCTCGATCCCTGAGTCAACAGAGGGGACGTTTGCAAGATAACAACCAACTGCACGAACAGTTCGATGACGTTTGCAACAGCATGGACTATCAGCTCTGAGACCATGGCTGCGGTTACCCTTGATGCTGCATCACAAACAGGATCGCCTGTGATGGTGTACTCAACGACGAACCTGGGCGCATGAATGGCAAAACATCATTTTTTCGGATGAATCCAGATTCTGTTTACAGCATCATGATGGTCGCATCCATGTTTGATGACATCATGGTGAACGCACATTGGAAGCGTGTATTCATCATCGCCATACTGGCGTATCATCCGGCATGATGGTATGGGATGCCACTGGTTACACGTCTCTGTCACCTCTTGTTCGCATTGACGGCTCTTTGAACGGTGGACGTTACGTTTCAGATGTGTTACGACCCGTGGCTCTACCCTTCATTCGATCCTTGCGAAACCCTACATTTCAGCAGGATAATGCACGACTGCATGTTGCAGGTCCTGTACGGGCCTTTCTGGATACAGCAAATGTTCGACTGCTGCCCTGGCCAGCACATTCTCTAGATCTCTCACCAATTGAAAACGTCTGGTCAATGGTGGCCGAGCAACTGGCTCGTCACAATACGCCATTCACTACTCTTGATGAACTGTGGTATCGTGTTGCAGCTGTACCTGCACATGCCATCCAAGCTCTGTTTGACTCAATGCCCAGGCATATCAAAGCCGTTATTACGGCCAGAGGTGATTGTTCTGGGATACCCATTTATCATCTGCATTATTTCTTGGTGTAGCAGTTTTAATGGCCAGTAGTGTAAAATCCAGGAGGGAAATTTCAGTCACTCACAATCAGAACTTGGGTATGCCAACAAGATGGACACTCTCTCCAGTGCTCTTCAGCTGTATGCTTGAGAAAGAAATACAACATTGGCAAAAATATATTCTTACAATTACCTATCCAGGCATATTAGCCAGAGAAAATTGGAAGTTGGAGATTACTATCCTTCAGTCTTCACTTGAGACATAACACCCCAGAGAAATTTAAGAAAAACTTGGTTTCCTGAGTTAACTGGAAAAGGCAGAATATATTACTTGCAACAAAACAATGGAAAAAAGAGAAAATCAAATGAGTCCAGTAAGTTAAGCACCTTGGTGAAATAATGTTGGAAAATGGAACTTTTGTCATCCAAAACATCTACATTCATTCAACCAAGTTCCTTAAGTCCTATAATGAAGGAGAGCTTTTAGGGATATGAAATGAGTCAAATTATACATTATTGGGCATTGCAGGATACCTACATGAGGTATATTAACAAACAAATCTACTCAAACTGCTAATCATGATATTACCTGCCTAAGCAGCCACAGAGAGTGGTCACATTAATGTAAGTCATGTTTGCTTGGATGTGGGTGTGCATTGTCTACTCCAGAAGAAAGCCTTTTGGCCAAAATCTTACTTGCTTAGTAGTCTTTTCATTGTGACTGTCTGCAACTCAATATCTCCACTATGTGGGAAGTAGCAATCTATCCTCCTCGTAATACTGTAATTACTTTCTGTATGAATATTAGGAGAAAAAAAATTACTTTTGAAAAAATTTACCACTCCTTCTATACTGCTGTTTCAACCTGTCATGTGAAAATACAACTTATCCAACAACATAAATAGTTAATTACATCACTTAATCATAAACTGTAAAAAAGATCTATATATTTACAATTTTGTTTGAAGTTCAGAGACTAATGACCAATGGGTTACACTACACATAAAATGTAACAGACAATTTATTTTCCACATCACTTCCCTACAAAGTGTCAATGATATTGGGGTTGAAGCATATGTGACACCCAGAATGAATGGCAAGTGTAGGTTTACTCTTGAGGCATAGGCTGTGGCAGCAGAAGACTAGGATCATCCACTGTCCTTGTGGAATCACATGAAGATGGCATCTGTAAGTTAGCTGTTGTCCCTGAATAGGTGTATGTGTATCAACAGGGGAAAAGCCTGGTTTAAGTTCTTCATTGGGTATTGTGATGGAAGAGCCACTGACACTTTCAAATGGCATCATGTCAGATGGAAACCTGTTTACAGGAAAGTAAGTCATAGAAAACACATGGTCACTGGATAAAATGTTCTCATGAAATAACCAGACAGAGCTTACGAGTCTGTAAGTGTAGACATGCAATGTCTGAAGCTTCAACAATATTGTTTGACATGTCAGAGAAGATTTCTCCAGGCAGTCAAAGTGTTTGTCTATAAACTAAATCAGCAATTATCTTTGAAAGTCATTTGCAGGTCTAGTAGGACAATAGAGGGGCTGCCAGACTATACTGTGTGGCATGGCATCGTGACTGTCAGTGGAGTCATTCCATGCAACCATTAGTGGCAGCACTGTAGGCACAGGTTAAATATTGGTCTTTGACAAGCAATGTTGCATGACCTTTAAAGAATTACAACTGACGGTTTGCCTTGATCGGTAGTGATGTGGAGGGGAATGCAGGAGCAAACAATCCAGTCCACTCACAAAAGGAGGTTGTAGCTACAGTTGGAGCTGTTGCATCTTTCATTGGACAGACTTCAGACCAATGAGAGAAATGATCAATTGCTGTCAGGCAGTACTGATATCCTTCTGATGGTGGTAAAGGTCCAATAATGCTGATCTGGACAAGTTCAAATTGTTGAATTGGTGGGGTGAAAGTACTGAGCAGAGCTGCAACACACTGAGTTATTTTGTTGTACTGGTGGACAAATGCCTTCCAGTTCTCCTCAATGTTTGCCTGCGCAAATGTCTTTTACTAGTCTCACAGTAGCCCTTACTCCTTGATCTATTCTGCTGAAATGAATACTCACATGTGTGTCGTTAAAACATCACAGTATAGTGCTACTTTTGAATGTGGTATCAGAACACTTTAGAGCAATAAGTCTTACAATGTTTTGGGGACCACCATCAGTTTGTTGTCTCCTTCCTGGGCATTGGAAAGCACTATGAAGTCAAATCCTTATTTCATGGCGTCGATGCGAGACAGTGCATTTGCTGGCCCATTCTGCTCATCAACATGTCAACTATCTGTAGTAAATTTCATAATGAAGTCAAAATGCCACAACTGGCACGATGCTCCCTTGTTTGGCTTCTGACAGAAAACAAATGCTAATAGCTTATGGTCTGCAATAAGAGCAACGTGTATCTTCAAACATGTGTCAAAATTTTTTGTTGAGGGATGTGTCAAGCACAGCTTGCAGTTGTTCGCTGAACAATATGCTTCTGAAGGTGGATTTTTTACTGAAGAAGCTACAGGCTGCCAGTCATATTTTATATGTTATACTACATCTCCTGTGGCAGTTAATGATGTAGCCACAATTACTGAGAAAGGTGCATCAGTAAGAGGATGAGCTAATACTGCAGCCTCCACAATAGCAGCCTTTACTCAGGCGAAGGACACACTTTTCATCAATACACTGTAGCATGGCTCCAGGTTTAGTGGGTTGGCGAAACTGAGAAATAGTTTCCTCTCTGTCGTGAGGTGTCAGAATTCCTTGTGAATTGATAAGGTATCCTTATAATTTTGCTTCTATTATTCCGAAGACACACTTTGATTAATTGCTCTTGCAGTGCAATGAATAGTTGTTGTAGGTGTGCAAAGTGCTCTGCCTCACTGGACAACATTACAAGCAGGTCATCAATACAGTATTAACGGAACTGTCTCCTGTTATTTCATCCATGAATTCCATGAATTGCTCTGAAGTTTGGGCAGCTCTGCATAGTTAAAGTGGCATTTGCAGAAATTTATAAAGTACAAACAGTTGTTCTGCATATGTTCTCTGGTGCAATGGGTATATGATAAAAAGCTTAGATGAGGTCTATTGTGGAGAAAACTGCCTTGCCATGAAAATAAGCATAGCAAAGTCTTCAATATGTGGTACAAGGTGGGGATCACATATCGTTCTGGCATCAAGCTTATGATAGTTGATAGTTACCACATGGGTGCCTTGCTATTCTTAGGAACAATATGGAGTGGTAGCCCCAGAGCTATTATCTGAAGGGCAACAGATCTCGTGCACTGGCATGAAAGAAAATTCTTGCTTTGCGATCCTGAGTTTGTCTGGAGGCAGACAATGAGGCTGTTAACGGACTGGTGATTCTGGCATCATAACAATGTGATGCACCTTTGAGTGTTATACCTGTACTAAAGTACGTAATAGATCAATGAATACAAGGAGCTGGTGAAGCAGTTTGTCTTATAGTGAATCACCAGCAATCACTTTGATGCCAGTGTGGTTGGCATGGTGTAGGTATCTATGACTGGCCATTAGTTTTGTAGAGCCAAGCAAGCATTGAAGACAAAGATCTGGGAGGAGGATGTAAAATATGACAAATCTGCTCCAGAAATCAGGTATAACACGTCGGTGGCAATGAGTCTTCATACAAATTCACATCAATGATTGAAGTTTAGATGTAAGGTGACATGGCTGCAGGTCTTGATGTAAGATCCGTTCACAGCATATAGGTGACCACCATCAGTATTTCACTATGAAAGGTGAAAAGAAGGGTTAACAAAGACTTCAGCACCTTCATCAACAAGGGATTATAGCTTTGTAGAGTGCTCTGTTATGAACAGTTGACAGCTGTCCAGTTTGAAATCAGCCACTATTGCTACTTATTTCTGGCAGTATTTTCCTTGCAACAGAGTAGTCAAGACTGCCAAGCTGCAGCTCCAAATTTTCTGTGATACCAGCAGATTTTCTCCCTGGTGGCCAAATGCTTGTTTCTGCTGGATGACTGTTGTTGCTGCCACAGTTCACATATGGAGCAATGATTTTTAGGACTGTGACTTGCTTAGATAGTTCAGTTACTTTTGCATGAAGTGCTTCCAGAGAATTGCCCTAGTGGAGATTCCTGTGACACAGTTGGACTGATTCATCTCAACAATTCGATCTGGGGTTTAAGCAAGAGCATCAAGGTCACAATCCCAAACTGTGAGTATTTTCTGTGCATCTGCAGGTGAGCATGACAGTCAAACACTCTGCTGAATATGGCATATAATCTGCTGAATATCACTGTTAATAGCATTGAAAACCAGCATGCAAAGAAAATGAAGTAGTTTGGATGGTGCATGTTTTCAGAGTTCTTCAATGTAGCAATTTTTCATGTTTCTTGGCTTCCAACTGCAACAAACATGTTACAAGCACATGCTTGATAGCTGTGTATTTTTCAGTGCTTGGCAAGGAAGCTAGGAAGTCTTTTAGTGATTTGCTTATTAAGTGCAGCCCTATATAAATACATCAAGTTTTGTTCTAGTTGATACAGGCCAAGACAAATTGGTTTGTAAGTTGTGAAACCACAATATTGGATTATATAACCAGAAAGATGGTGATTTCAGTGCAATTGGGCCGAGGATCGTCTTTATCACTGGTAAATCAGAGTTTGCTAGATCCTGTAGATTTGGTGTGCCAGGTGTAGTTATGCACTGCAGTTTTCATGAGTAGTTTTGCACCACATGGTTGATGTGAAAAATTACATAAGATGGCATTTAACATTCTAAAATGCAATTTGGGAACTTGAACTCACCAAATGTTATGTGAAAATACAATTTATTCAACATAATTAATTAAATTGCATAATTGTAAATAGCAATGAACATCCACTATCAGTTGTCTATGCGCTGGGAGTCAAGATATATCTAATACAAATATTAGAGTTATGTGTAATTCATGACCCCGATGCTTGGAAACATATGGGAATTGAAGAAGGAAAGGAAGTAGAATTCACGATTCTCAATCCAAATATTCCGATACATTCTAGGAGCCACTAATGAGATAATTTTTTTTTTACTACATTTTTTGGAGATTTTCAATTTCCTGCCCAATTCATATTGGCAATCTGTTATACACGTTTGCACCAAAATAAATCTCCATTTTGGCCCCTACAGAGGGATGCATAGTCTACATGAAAATTATTTTTATTTATATTATTGTGGTTGTACATTGCAGAGTTCATCCTAAATTAACTCTTGTTATTAGTGAAAAATACCATAAGGGTAAATATATGTTGGCACTTAAGTGTAAGAATCCCACAGACCCTGAGGAGGGTTCAACAAGATGCTCAGTCATCAGCTTTACACAATATTGTTATTTCATGATTCTGTAGAAAACACACTTTTCACTTTAACCTCACTGCACCAGATTGTGTCACAGGAGAATATTGAATGAAGGAACACCAAGTATGCTAACAATCCTGTCTGTAGGTCAACTGACACAATGGGAGACATTTCAGCTGGGAGAACTCAGTTGTTTGGTTAACTTCGCCACATGCTGGTACCACCTCAGCTTATTATCCATTTGAATGCCCAGGAACATTAGACACTGAACCTTCATCCAGTTTACGTTGATCTCTACTTCTGGTACCTCTAAGTCATTTTGCCATATTTCCAAGTTGTGTAATAACAAGTTTTTGTAAGATTAAGGGTTAAGCTTTGGCTTTGAAACAGTTGTTAAGTGTTTTCCAGTATGCTCTTGGTTGTGTGTTAATATGTGTTTGGAATGCATCTGGAATCTCAAATAAAGGGCAAGTGACAAAAATTTTATATACAAGAGATATCAAATCAATGTATCTAGTTTTTCCATTAATAATATACCAAACAATGTCAGGATGCAAGATGAAATGGCCTCTGCTCATTGAGATTTTTTCACAAGCAAATGTGGATTCCTCCAACAGAGCAGTGTCCCACTACTTTTTGTTATGACATGATACATTTCTTTGGACATATTCATGGCATGGGGGATTTGTAGCATTTTCTTTTCCATTTGTGAATTCATTTATTTTACCATACTAGCTTAAAAAAGTTACTACAAGTGGAAAAATATTATGTATGTGCTTGTTAACCAGTTTTTGACTTACAATGCTTGTTGTCTGAATATTGGTTAAGAAAATAATATATTGCTGTAGAACACACAAAATGTTGTTTTCATTTATAATTATGAACTTTTTCTACCAATAACTGACAGCAGAATCAATTAAAATCAAAAAAGTTATACTAACCTCCATCCTCTTCAATGCTGTTCGTAGTTCAGGCAACATGTGATTACTATCTGAAGCCACAAATACTGATGCTACATCCTTCATTCCTCGGATTACTCTTTTAAGCTGTCTAATGACAGTTTCTGTTGATGGCATGCACATTTCATTTGTAGCCACTCCTCTTTCATTATTGTACCCAAGACACTGTGGGGCTGCAAATAGCTTGGGACTGTGTTTAACATGTTTACATGCATTACCCTGGAAACAAAAATTCCAAGTAACTGGCCTCCTTTTGACACAAAACAACAACACATTACCAGCACAGTAAATATGAAAGAAATTCTTCTGGACCTGTTCCAAACAATTTCAGTTGATCATGTTTTACTCCTATTTGCCAGTCTTTCTTATCCGTCTACGATGTAGAGCACAATATAATCATTCTGTGGTGATATTTTGTAATGAAATGCCAACCAGTTAATAAATTTATACAAATGGATTTATAAGAAGGAAACCACTGGAATGAAGCATTTGATGTCCCAAATCTAGAGCAAGTGACACACCCTATCATTTAGAATCTATTTTATAGCCTATGTTTCACTTCTGAGTTAGATACATAATGATACCAACATTCCCATTTCAAATAATTTATATATTTTTTTTCTTTCCTGGGTACTTGGCCACCAACTCCTAGCATGAATGTCATTTCTAAAAGCTGATGATTTGTCAGATTCAAGACAACTGTTTCTTCATTAGCATTTTTTTTTTAATTTATACTTAGAACATCTCCAGGGACTCCATTTCTCAGTGACAGAGTAAGGTGACTGATTGATTGGTAGGTTGATTTGGGGGAGGGGACAAAACAGTGAGGTCATCGGTCCCACGATCTAGGATGGTAGAAGCAGGGGAGAAACAACACAAACGAGAGTTCAGTCAATGTGCAAACAAAGGGGGGAAAAGGGACATCAGGGTAGCAGGAAGAGGAAAGAATAGGAGACGCATGGGTGGAAACGGAGAGAGCACCGGAGCCCCAGAAATGCTACACGCAGTGGGGCACCACAGTGCAACTGACCTGTCCTAACACCTACACCATACCATATGATACACAGGGGACAACACCAGGCAAAGAAAACATAAGTAAAGAAGAAACAAAACAGCACAACAGACCAGGCAAAACTGTAGGGAAAAGGCAGGGAGAACATGGCTGGTGTGGAGGCAAGGTCAAGGCTTCCATAACCAATGCCTATGCTAGCTGAGGGAGTAATTCCAAAGGAAAATTCAAGGACTTACAGTTGACAGTACAAACCACTTTCACGAAGAAAACTAAGAACAGACATAATGGTACAAGGGTTGTCCACTAACACCTGAGACACAGAAGGTGGGATGGCATTTTAGTGTGAAGTGCCAAAAGGCAGGAGCACTGCAGCAAAATATGTATCATCATGAATTGAGCCCTACAACTTCAAAGGGGAGGGAGGGGCCACTCATTGTGGAGTACAAAACCATGTGTCAACCAAGTATGGCTAATATCAAAATGGCAGAGGATTGTCGATTCCCATCGGGAGAGGCAGATGTAAGAACATCACCTAGTGGATGTATCCTTGATGATGCGGAGTTTATTAGACAAGGGAATAGCCTCCCAAAAGTTAACGCATGATTGAGCAAAGAGGAATTTGATGTAAAGCAGTAAATCTGCCCCTGGAGTGGTCACAGAGAATGGGGAGTAGGTGGTCAAACCCCCAGCCACATGATAAGTAAGGTCATTACCTTGGATACCTACGTGGGCAAGAATCCAAAAGAAATCAACCAAATAAGCAGCATCACTGAGACCAGCAAGAAAGTTGTGGATGGCAGAGACCAACGGGTGGCGGGAAAAAACACCAAGCGACAGCCTGAAGGCCACTCATTGAGTCCATACATAATACAACTCGGGTGAGGGAGGACTGTGTAAGAAAACGAAGGGCTTGATAGATGGCCATCAAGTCTGCAGTAAACACCCCCACATGTGGCAGGAAAGAGATGGTGTTAGGTGCTAACAGAAGTGGTATTCCATGCTGACAGAGGTCGCGATGGCATATGCCACATGATCAGTGGAAATAGAGCTACCGGTGTAAAAAGAATGGCATCCTGAAATCTCTGTAAAGAGTGTTTGGAACACACAATAGATCGCCATTGGAGCGATGGGGGCTTTGGTCCCAAGAAAAGATCCAGCTGAATCCACGGTCAAGAAACTAACCAAGTAGGGGAGACGGAGTCATGGCAGAGAGAAGTGAAGTGGAGCCCAACTGGTAAACTCATCTGAGGGTGGGCAGCAGGTGGGCAATGGCCCGAAGCCACAAAAAGAACAGAATAGGAAGGGTGATCAGGAGAAGAGCAGATAGTGAAGGCATAAGAAACCAGAAGCTGGGACTGCCGAATCAAAAAGAGAGGGATCCCTGCCTCAACCAGAAGACTATCGACAGGGCTCGTGTGAAAGGCACTGATGGCTAAATAGGTACCACAATGGTGAACTGGGTCCAAGAGGAGCAATGTGGAAGGGGCAGATGACCCATAAACTTGAATAGCTATAGTCCAGACAGGACAGAACCAATGCCCGGTAAAGGTGGAAAACAACTGAATAATCCACACTCCAAGAGGTGTGGGCAAGGAAGCGAAGGGCATTGAGTTTATGAAAACAGCTAACCTTCAGATGATGGATAAAGGGCAACAAAGTTAGCTTGTTGTCAAACAGAAGACCCAAGAAACGGAACTGGTGGACCACGGTCATGTGTTGGGCACTGAGGTACAGTTCCGGATCCGGATGGGGCCCCTAGTACAGCGACCCTCTATGCAAAGGGAGAGAATTAAAAACCATGCGAGTGCGTACACACGAAGTGCACAGGATGGCACCCTGGAGCTGTTGTTCTGCAGAGGCCACTGAATGGAAGCCAGCCCAAATACAGAAATCATCCACATACAGAACAGGGGTGACCAATGGTCCAGCGGATGCCAGGAGTCCATTACTGGTGACTAGAGAAGAAGGACACTTTACGTGCCACTGTCATTACCTCTTTTTCCTGCTCCAGTCGCATATGGTTTGCGGGAAGAACGACTGCCGGGAAGCCTCCATGCGCGCTCGAATCTCTCTAATTTTACATTCGTGATCTCCTCGGGAGGTAAAAGTAGGGGGAAGCAATATATTCGATACCTCACCCAGAAACGCACCCTCTTGAAACCTGGACCACTAGCTACACCGTGATGCAGAGTGCCTCTCTTGCAGAGTCTGCCACTTGAGTTTGCTAAACATCTCCGTAATGCTATCATGCTTACCAAATAACCCTGTGACGAAACACGCCACTCTTCTTTGGATCTTCTCTATCTCCTCTGACTACCCGACCTGGTATGGATCCCACACTGATGAGCAATACTCAAGTATATGTCGAACGAGTGTTTTGTAAGCCACCTCCTGTGTTGATGGACTACATTCTCTAAGGATTCTCCCAATGAATCTCAACCTGGCACCCGCCTTACCAACAATTAATTTTATATGATCATTCCATTTCAAATTGTTCCGCACACGTACTCCCAGATATTTTACAGAAGTAACTGCTACCAGTGTTTGTTCCGCTAACATATAATCATACAATAAAGGATCCTTCTTGACACTGTCTTGACATGGGTCATAGCATAAACTATGGAGACACAAAGATTCTTTCGTCCACCTCCAAATACTGGGACTCCATCATTAAAGAAGCTGTCAAAACATGTATAAGTAACAACCTGATCAACAGACACACGGCATTACAACTTAGCAAGCCATGGGAACCAGCACTGGTAGTACTAAGGCAACATCAGGTGCAGACAAATGAATCTAACGAATCAACACAGATGGGGAATCTGAGTCCAGACACTTAAACTGGACACCAATACTGCGCTTTTCCCATGTAGTGCATGTTAAGACCGTGGCTTGTTACTCCGACAAGGGGCTCTGGATGTCAACATCCTCTATAATTCATCTGTGATGATATTACAGCCCCACCTTCTTGCTGCCTGCACTTTTCTATTGAACCAGTGCATACATTGGTGAGCCAGTGCAGCAACACGCCAACAAAGAAACTGAAGATGATGACTGCTGTGGATGCTCTAGCACAGGGATTACTGATGACAATGTGGATGAAGTACATAAAATAGTTCTGGAAAAATCACCAGATCACCAACAGAGGGGCTGCTGATGATGTCAGCATATCCTTTGGTAATGCCAAGCCATTTTTCCATGTTTTGATTAGGAAAGTCTGTTCTGAAATTGTTGAATTTTGACCAAAAAATGACGATAGACACTGCTCAGGGGCTGTTGGATGAAGTTTACAATGATCCATAACTTCTAAAGAAGGTTACAGCAGGTGATGGAACGTGGGTATACAGGTATGACAATGAACCCAAGGCCCAGGCTGCTTGAACAGCCAAGACTGAAAAAAATTCAATAAGTTCGATGACATGTAAAGGTTCTTCCAAATGTTTCTTTGATTACAATGGGATAGTGCATCATGAGTTTCTGCCTTACATTGTATGGTCAATAAGGAATACTATCTGGAATGGTCTTCATGAAGCAATCTGAAGAAAATGATCGGAATTGTGGCAAAACCACTGGTGGAAATTGCATCATGAGAATGTTCCCACTCACATCTCAATGCTTGTTCATAATATTTTGGAAAAAAAAGAAAGAACTTATGCTGCCTCAGCCAATGTATTTGGCGGACATGGTCTCCTGTGACTTTCTATTCCTGAGGCTGAAGAGAACCATGGAAGGATGTTTTGCCACCACTGATGAGATAAAAACAAAATTGCTGGAGCGTCTGAACACCATAACAAAAAGTGAGTTCCAGAAGTGCTTCAAAGATTGAAAAAAGTGGTGGCACAAGTGTATCATATCCGAGAGGGATTATTTTGTCAATTGATAAATAGAGATTTTTTAAGAAATAAAGAAAATTCCTTTTATATTTTGATCACATCTCATATTTGTATGAACTGGACACTAAGCAGTATCCAACTGCTTTGTGTTTAAAGATACAACAAAACCAACAGAAGCTGTTAATATATGAAGCACTTCCAATAAAATCACCACATCTTTCTTTGGGTACAATACTTGAAAGCAGAGGTTCTCACCCATTTTGGTGACAGAACTCATTTAAAATACTAAATATTTTGTGGAGTCCTAAAATAAGCAAAACCTGGTTTTACGTTCACTCTTTAATTATAAACATCTAATGAAAATCTTACAAAAACAGGTACATTATATATTACCAACTTCGACAACAATACACAAGACACAAAATAACACTACTGACTCCACCATACATTGACAAAATTGTTTCTGTTCCATTTAATGGGAGGTATGACTTTTTTTTCTGACCAACTGTTTTACGTCAGTCTTCAAGGAAGAGAGTTGAAGTCGCATATTAGGTTTGGCATCCAGTCTAGTGCAGTAATTTGCCTTTGCAGCTGCATATTCTGAGAATACCATTTCATAAAAATAAGTTCATGGGAATGGGAGAAGAACAGTTACAGTTTATGAGGCAAGCTATGGATATTTTTCACTAACCCAGCACCAAAAATCATCAAGTCACATTGATTTGTGATTCCATGCTTGTATCTGGCATTATTTCTAAAAAGAATTCACAAGTTTTGTTTGACATATTTTACAGCTTCTGCAAATTTGCTACAAAAGGATTCTGAATCCACAAATTCATTTTCAGTTTTTTATTCTGCTCTTCGGCAAAATGAATCTTGAAAAGTGCGTTTCACAGAGACATTAGACCAGTTCTTGAAATATTTAATTTGGTAATTCTGCTGTCTCACCAATGAACACATTCAGTGGTAAAAAGCTGTCTGCCTTTTTCTTGCTGAAAGAAATAATTCAAAAACCTAATTTTTTAGGGCATTTGCTTTTTGTTAGTATTGAAAACTGTTGTCAGTTTACCTTGTCAAGATTTAATTAATTAAATTATCCAAGTATGTCTGATAAAACAGCTAGTCCGAACACCCAAGTCGCACTGCTCGAACAGTTTTGTAATTTAAAAGAAATGTTAGTCATAAAAGCTTGTAATTCAGCTCTCAGTTTGAATAATTTTGTTAAGGCTTACCCTGGGATAACCATCTAACCTCAGAGTGGAGCAGTAGTATTTTATATCTGCTCCAATGATCTTCAGTCAGCACTGACGAGGGGTGATTTAACTCAACTGATTATTTTTATTGCTTCATCTATAACCAATTTTAGATATAGCACTGTCTTATCTATTGCGAGTGGTTGACTATACACAATACAATGGCCAGAACTACATATTGGCACTTTTACTTTTCATTTGTGATGCCATAGCTAGTGCTTTAACAGTCACAACCTCATCCCCATCTACACAAATATTGATAGAATAGTCCCAACTGAAATGGTTTTTTTTTAAATAAATTGTTAAATGTTTTACAAATTTCTTTTCTGGTAGTGTTAGCTGGCTGTGATGCACACTTACATAAGTCTTCTTTGAGTGCATGTTTATATGGATATCACATAGTTATCTGTATGATGACAAGTCCAGCAACATCAATCAACTCATCCATTTGCAAGACCAATTTGTTGCATTGAAGGCTACCAAATAAAGCTTGTTTGACATAGTGTGCAAGATTGTTAATTCAACATGGAACAGTGTCTTTCAAAAGTGGTGCTTTAGAAAGATGCTTTGCAGATTTTTCATTGAGTATACATTTGAGTTATGTCTGCCACACTTGGTTTTATTAAATTCTTAGCAATATTAGGCTGCTTGTCACCTCATTTTTGGCTATAAAACAATGAAAGAAAAAATAATTTTAACCAAAACCAACACTGATACTATATTTATATGAATTGTCAATGTGTGACGAGAGTTTATGTTCTTTGTTCCTTAGGTTGATGATATTTTGGCAGAGACCCTGCAGAGCCCTAGGGCTCTGTGGAGCACACTGATTATCGCTGCTTTAAAGGAACAAAGAACCGTTAATGCAGAATAGGAAACAATAATTTGTTTGTCACAAATCTATTGTGAAACCATGAAAAATCACTATGTTTCCAGCTGCCAAACAGCACACAAAGTAATCTAATATTACCAAGAAAAATATTTCATTTCTAATTGTCTGTTTCCACCTACTTTATCACATAAAATCTTTTTTCCTTCACTTACATCAAATAAATATACATGGACAGTGATTTTAACAACTGAAAGAAGCTGTTGAATCAGAAAAAACTGTTTGAGAGCAAGGATGCACAACCACAGCCTGTGCGTCACATGTAACCCATGCCTGATCTGATAGTGGCCTGCCTCTCACCATTTGTTTTTGTAGTTTTTCTGTTTTTTAAGTCTTTTTCATTCTCTCCTGAAATGAAGAGTGCAGGCCCTTGCAGAACTTAGTTCTTCTGAGTTAAGTCTTGCTGGAATTGGGGCAGGGGGGGGGGGGGGGGGGTGTCCCAATTTAGAATAATAACTTGTCTCATGGCACAATATTTTTGAACTTGCGGCTCTTTTGAAGTCAAAGTAATGGTTTTGAGGCCCCTGTTCAAGAGGGACCAAAATTAGCTCAAAAAATGTTTCCAGAATTAGTCTGAACAATTGAAAAGTGTTGAAGGCAAATATTCTGAAACATATACACGATGCTCCATTGATAGTGACCGGGCCAAATATCTCACAGAATAAGCATCAAATGAAAAAACTATCAAGAACGAAACTCATCTAGCTTGAAGGGGAAACCAGATGGCGCCATGGTTGGCCCACTAGATGGCGCTGCCATGGGTCAAACGGATATCAACTGCGTTTTTTTAAATAGGAACCCCCATTTTTTTATTACATAGTCGCGTAGTACGTAAAGAAATATGAATGTTTTAGTTGGACCACTTTTTTTGCTTTGTGATAGATGGCGCTGTAGTAGTCACAAACATATAAGTATAGTTGTGTAACATTCCACCAGTGCGGACGGTATTTGCTTTGTGATACATTACCGGACCGTTTACCAATTGTGGAAAAGGTTGATATCATGTTGATGTATGGCTATTGTGATCAAAATGCCAAACGGGCGTGTGCTACATATGCTGCTCGGTATCCCGGATGACAACATCCAAGTGTCCAGACCGTGTGCCGGATAGTTACATTATTTAATGGAACAGGAAGTGTTCAGCCACATGTGAAACGTCAGCCACGACCTGCAACAAAAGTAGGTGTTTTAGCTGCTGTTGCAGCTAATCCACACATCAGTAGCAGACAAATTGCGCGAGAATTGAAAATCTCAAAAACGTCGGTGTTAAGAATGCTACAACAACATCGATTGCACCTGTACCATATTTCTATGCACCAGGAATTGTATGGCGATGACTTTGAACGTCGTGTGCAGTTCTGCCACTGGGCACAAGAGAAGTTACGGGTCGCGTTCTATTTAGCGACAAAGCGTCATTCACCAACAGCGGTAACGTAAACCGGCATAATATTGGGCAACAGAAAATCCACAATAGCTGCGACAAGTGGAACATCAGTGACCTTGGTGGGTTAATGTATGGTGCGGCATTATGGGAGGAAGGATAATTGGCCCCATTTTATCGATGGAAATCTAAATGGTGCAATGTAAGCTGATTTCCTACGTAATGTTCTACCGATGTTACTACAAGATGTTTCACTGCATGACAGAATGGTGATGTACTTCCAACATGACGGATGTCCGGCACATAGCTCACATGTGGTTGAAGCAGTATTGAATAGCATATTTCATGACAGGTGGATTGGTCGTCGAAGCACCATACCATGGCCCGCGTGTTCACCAGATCTGACATCCCCAGATTTCTTTCTGTGGGGAAAGTTGAAGGATATTTGCTATTGTGATCCACCGACAACGCCTAACAACATGCATCAGCGCATTGTCAATGCATGTGTGAACATTACGGAAGGCGAACTACTCACTGTTGAGAGGAATGTCGTTACACATATTGCAAAAATGCGTTGAGGTTGACAGACATCATTTTGAGCATTTATTGCATTAATGTGGTATTTACAGGTAATCACGCTGTAACAGCATGCATTCTCAGAAATGATAAGTTCACAAAGGTACATGTATCACATTCGAACAACCAAAATAAAATGTTCAAACATACCTATGCTCTGTATTTTAATTTAACCCTTTGTTGCCTGACGGTACTTAAAAGTACCAGTAAGTTTTGACTAATTATTTTCTCGTGGTGCTGTTTCGTGATCTGAGAGCCCGTCGGTACGTAACAGTAACTCTGCTCTACTGTTTCATAGATGTTATTGTGCTATACATAGACCTCTGTGGCGGTCAGAGCTTGAAATTGTTTTTCGCGCGCTGCTGTGAAAACAGAAGATCGTATGTGCTTGTTTCCATGGTGTTGCCTGAATTTGTGTGCAATTTATTGAAACTTCCGTTGAGTTTTCCATTGTACGTACTTACCTTCTTTGTTTTTTTATAATAGTTTGAAGCATTACGTTACAAGTGAATGAGATAAAGTGGAAAATATCAGGCGGACTTATTAGTACCGTCAGGTTGTGCGAACACTTTATTGTAGCAACAATGCGTTACCTCTCACTAGTTGTTCTGTCCACTTTTTCTCACACAGAAATCGGTAAATACATTTGCCTGTGGAACAATTAGAACAAACAGGATAGGTTTGCCAGGGAATTTACCTAAAGAAAAATGTCTAAATCCAATCACAGAGAGTCATCTTTAGACCTAACAGTATTTCAATGGAAGGAAAATAAAGTAGTGTATTTTGCGTCAAACTTCCATGGCACTGAACCGAGCGTAGTGACAAGAAAACAGAAAGATGGAACTAGTATGACTATACCATGTCCAGTTATTGTATGTGATTACAATAAAAACATGGGTGGTGTGGATCATGCAGACAGATTACATTCAACTTATGGTCTTGACAAGCGATCAAAGAAATGGTGGTACCGTCTCTTCTGGGGAGCAATAGAAATTGCTTCTGTCAATGCTTACGTCATTTTCAGTTATCTACATGGGGCACTGCCACTGCTGGAATTCAGGTGTGCTGTGGCACTAGGGCTAATGAATGAACAGCAAGTGCCAAATCTCAAAAAGAGAAACTCTGGTAAAGATGAAATAACTCTCCCAAAGAGAAGGAAGGATAACTTTTCTGTTCCGAAGGATGTACGTCTTGGCAACCGAGGAAACCATTTTGTAGTGTTCAGTTGTAATAGAGGACGATGCGAAATGTGTGCGAAAAATAAAATTCAGTCGAGACCACATTCACAATGTAGTACATGTAAAATGTATTTGTGCTGCAATGAGAAAAAGAACAGTTTCCTACAATTTCTTGAGGTATCAGTAAATATGTGATATGTATATACTGTCAAAAATGTATAGCTAAGTTACTATGTATTGTGAAGTTGCTCTAGAATAAATTTATGCGAAATTAAAAAGAAATCAGAAATATCATATTTCAGTTAATTAATTTTCTAATGTAAAAATATTTAATATTTATGTGGAATAAGGTACAAGTTATAAAAATTGGAGCATTTTTCTGCGCATGTTGTGATTCTGTACATGGAGTCTCACGGTTCTTCTAAGTACCAGGAGAGAAAAAAGTTGTGAAAAATAAAATAAAATTTTACAAAAAATCCTACCATCATTTGAGGCCACAATAGCATAAATTCTGCAAAGAAAATGTTAAAAAGTAAATTTTTTCTTATGTCAGGAAACAAAGGGTTAAAAAACCTACCTGTTACCAACTGTTCGTCTAAAATTGTGAGCCATATGTTTATGACTATTACAGCGCCATCTATCACAAAGCGAAAAAAGTGGTCCAACTAAAACATTCATATTTTCTTATGTACTACATGAATATGTAATAAAAAAAATTGGAATTCCTATTTAAAAAAACGCAGTTGATATCCAGTTGACCTATGGCAGCGCCATCTAGTGGTTCAACCATAGTGCCATCTGGTTTCCCCCCTTCAAGCTAGACAAGTTTCTTTCTTTGTAGTTTTCTCATTTGATGCCTATTTCGTGAGATATTTGGCCCAGTCACGATCAATGGACCACCCTGTATACACATGGATTCATAAAAAAAATTTCTTTCACTGTTTTTGTAAAATACAAAAAAATGGCTCTCTTAATTATGAACATGGCTAATATATGGTGAGTATTACTGTGAATACACCATCAAAAAGGTGAGTGAATGTTGCCTCTGAATTGGGAAAGGATGAAACACTGAAAAACTATTTGTTCTCAATTTAGTGTTTCACTGATCTGTAAGTGAAACTTGAGCATATTACTGAAACATTTTCTGATAGCTTTGTGGTTTTTAAGTTAATGCCTAAGTAATCTAAAGTAACTGAATGAAACAGTCTTAAATTCTCTTGGAGTGTATTAAGTCTGGAGTACATTACGTAGATAGTAGGAATGTGTCTCATGCCCTTTTAACAATGGTAAATCCAGGATGGAATAATAATAATAATAATAACAATGAAATGGCAGATTGCTACTCAAAATGAAGAGGAGTATAAAGAGGACAGATAGCATTTCATATTTTTCTAGTGATGCATTTGCTTTGTTGTCTGTATTGCTATCTTCACTGATTTCAGTTTTTATGAACAATGGAATCAACATCAGACCTGTTTCTGACTTTTGAGTGTTTCACACAGATGTTATTTAATTCCCCTGAATGTAATGTTCAGAGTAGTTTCAGGAGTAAGACAAGGCTGCAACCTGTCTCCACTGTTGTTCATATTATTTATGGATCATATGTTGAAAACAATAGACTGGCTGGGTGAGATTAAGATATGTGAACACAAAATAAGCAGTCTTGCATATGCGGATGACTTAGTTGTGATGGCAGATTCAATTGAAAGTTTGCAAAGTAATATTTCAGAGCTAGATCAGAAATGTAAGGACTATGGTATGAAGATTAGCATCTCCAAAACGAAAGTAATGTCAGTGGGAAAGAAATATAAACAGATTGAGTGCCAAATAGGAGGAACAAAGTTAGAACAGGTGGACGGTTTCAAGTACTTAGGATGCATATTCTCACAGGATGGCAACATAGTGAAAGAACTGGAAGCGGGGTGTAGCAAAGCTAATGCAGTGAGCGCTCAGCTACGATCTACTCTCTTCTGCAAGAAGGAAGTCAGTACCAAGACTAAGTTATCTGTGCACCGTTCAATCTTTCAACCAACTTTGTTGTATGGGAGTGAAAGCTGGGTGGATTCAGGTTACCTTATCAACAAGGTTGAGGTTACGGATATGAAAGTAGCTAGGATGATTGCAGGTACTAGTAGATGGGAACAATGGCAGGAGGGTGTCCACAATGAGGAAATCAAAGAAAAACTGGGAATGAACTCTATATATGTAGCAGTCAGGGCAAACAGGCTTTGATGGTGGGGTCATGTTACATACATGGGAGAAGCAAGGTTACCCAAGGGACTCATGGATTCAGCAGTAGAGGGTAGGAGGAGTCGGGGCAGACCAAGGAGAAGGTACCTGGATTCGGTTAAGAATGATTTTGAAGTAATAGGTTTAACATCAGAAGAGGCACAAACATTAGCACTGAATAGGGGATCATGGAGGAACTGTATAAGGGGGGCTATGCTCCAGACTGAATGCTGAAAGTCATAATCAGTCTTAAATGATGATGATGATGATGATGATTGAATGTAATAGCAACTGGTTGTTATGTATTCCAAGAACATTAGTGAGACAGTAGTTGAACATCAACAGTGTTTTGTTTTCATTCTCCATAGAACACAAACATACCCCAGTAAGTGTTGCTACAATACAATGGATCGATAATCACTGTCATTACCTGAGTTAAGGAGTGAAGTTCATGGAGCTACCCCACATACCTGTAATTACATAATATAGAATCTTGTAGTCATTGTAAGTTTCCCAGCAATATGTGAAATTGACTTTTGTCATGGATGGCAGTCCCATTCATTATCCTAGACTGCCATTTGGTCACTGAAGCATTGCCCAGATACTGTCACAACACATCTACTACATAAGAAACTAAATTCTTTATAACATGTGGCATTATCCAAAGGTGTGAAATGATTAAGATCTTGAAGTAGTCTTTAAAAAAGTTATATAATTATATACAAAAGATTGCCTTACCCAGTCAACACCATTTCTTAAATGAATTCCAATGAACCCTCCTCTTGGAAGGACATTCTTAATGAACCTTTTGGCTTTATTCAAAACTCTTTCATTCCAGAACAAATATTGGTGGAGCTCTCGGTTTTCTTTCTGAATTGGAAAACTGGCTGGTGCCCCCATGAATGCCATCACTGTAAAATTAAATATAAAATAATTCATTACATTTAACAAATTTTGTATTTTTATTTACTTATCATACTGCAAGAGAGCCTTGTATGTAGTTAGTTTGAGATGAGGAACTATAATATAGGTTGCTTAGCACCTAGTATGATGTAGTTCATCAAGTAAAAGGCAGTGCCTCTTTAAGTCTATTGTTTAACCATTTCTCCAGATCAATAAGTGAATAAAATAATTAGCACACTATCTGCCAACATTACATTTCTTGAATGATGGATTATTTTCAGGTAATGAAAACTTACAACACTATATGGATGCAGAACATTTCTTGCCTGAATAATAATAAATGCCTTATTCCAGGTGATAATGTTCATTCTTTCAAATGAACTCATGATTGGCCCACCTGTTTATCATCTCGACTGTTCCAATCTTAGATCATCACCAGTAAACTGTGGAATAACATACGCTGTTACCTGACCTGAAGTTTTCAGGATCACTCATGTGTCCTCACTGCTTCCTTTCATATTTAACGTGGACACCTCGCCCATCTCAGCAGTCAGAAGTTTTAACTCCTGAGGACAATGGCAGCGAATGCAGTAAAAAACTCAAGAATTTTATGTTCACTTTCGAGGCTTGACAACTAACAACATTTTATCCAAAGATCACTGAAGTTAACAGTCCCTTATAGTTTATGGCAGGTGAGGTACGCCCTGCCATTGCTTGCAAAGTTCACTGTCAGAGCACAAGTTTTAGAACAGTCATGGTATGAATACTTGACTTAGAAGATGATGGGAGTAACATTCACAGAAACACCACACCATTTTGAGAAAATATCTTGACTGACAAAGCAGAAGCATTTCAGAGGAGTGTCAGAAGCCTGATATGGAGCAAGGACGTACCCCAAATCAGTAAAAAGGTTATATCAGTCATACTATGTCCCGATCCTGACGTATGCACCCGAAACCTGGGTTGTGAAAGGAAGAGAGAAAAGCAAAGCACAAGCTAATGAGATGAAATTCTTGAGGAACAGTACTGGAGTGACAAAGATAGACAGGTTAAGAAATGAGAGGATCAGAGAGTTAATGAAGGTGGAACCATTACAGAAGGAGAGAGAGAAATCAAGGCTGAGATGGTATGGGCATGTTAAGTGAATGGAGGAGAAGAGGATACCCAGGAGGATACATGAGATGAAACTGGAAGGAAAGAGACCAAGAGGAAGACTGAGAGACAGATGGCTGAAAAGAGTGGAGGAATGTGTCCAGAAGAAAGGAGAAGACTAGACCAAGATGAAAATGGAGAGATTGTGGCAAGATAGAAGACAATGGAGAGGCCTATGTTCCACAAACAGACCTGGCCAGAGGCTGGAAGCTGTCCATGATGATGATGATGATGATGATGATGATGATGATGATGATAATGATGATCTTGGCTGAAAACCTGATATATTTATATTAATTCAACCCACCGAGAAAAACGAGATCAAGTCACAGTACAATTTGTTCATTTGTAAGGAGGATCCACACTTCAGGATTTAAGAAAGTCATAGCCTTGGCAGGGTAATGTACTGAGACACGCAGGGCCTGTATAGTTTCTTGAAAGTGGAGGGGTATTAGAGGGTGAAAGGAGATGCTGCCTTGGAGATTTGTTTGCATTCAGGATTTATGACGATTGTTGTGTACGAGGTTATTTGTGTAGGTGTTGAGGGATTTGATGGTGGAACAGAAATGTTGGCTGTGGATGTCTAGGCTGTAAGGAAGGGAACATTTTATGTAGAAGGGGTGTCAGCTGTCAAAATGTAGATATTATTACTTATTTGTTGGTTTACATGTACTGATGTTTGGATATGGGCTACAGTGAGGTGAAGGTCAATGTCAAGGGCTGGTGTTGGATTTGAAACAGAAAAATTCAACACAATGATTGACGCACCAGAAAATAATTACATTTTAAGAGTAAGTGGGAAATAAGTTAACAAACCAAATATTGGACCAAAGTAAAAAACATGAATATAAAATCAATATTTGATGAAACATGTTTAGCTATCAAGTGGCCATATGTCTACTTCCAGTTACACTGCACTGACATCTATGCATCTTGCACCCAGTTGCTATGTCTTCTGCTTGTCCCATATGCAATATGAGGCATGTGTATAGGTGAATGACTCTTTCTCAACATATGTGCTTAGGGGGATGTGATCAAACTGTAGCTGCATGTTAATGGGCATATGCGGCTGGGCAGTGGATGTGCTGATCAGAGCCAGGTGTGCTGGTGATGTGCACAAATGAGGCTGCAGCTCTAATGTGCCCCTCAAAGGCAAGTTGAGTGTTATAATGCCAAGTTAAACACATGTATTTCAAAAACGACACAACACATGTAAGTCACAGAACAAGTACACGAAGTAAGACATGTGTACACGGTAACATTCAAATCAGCACTGAGTCCGAGTCTGGCGGCTGCTGGCTGGCTGGCCGCTTAGGTGGCGCAGCTGCTGCATGGCTGTCAGACAGCGCCGCATGTAGAGGACGCGCGTAACTGTGCGGCGGTACTTTGAAAGGTCAGCAAGTCACAACACTTTTCCCCCCTTGAATTGTTTTGCACTGGTCTTGATGGAGGTGGCCTGTAGATTGCTAATGTCCATAGGTGTTGTTTGACTGGCTGTAAAGTCTTGAGGGGAAGGCTTCCCATACGGATGGAAGTGTCCCCGATGATAACAGGCCGAAATGACAGGAGACGTAAGGGTCAAATCTACTGGGGCCCCGTGCGCCAATCTGCCCGTTGCGGCAAGTCCGGTTGATATAACAGGAGACATGGGCGATGTGTCAGCATCCATAGGGGAAGGAGGCAAGTAGAGTTGCTCAGACAGATGATGGTCATCCGGTTCCTGCATGGGCACGTTCCTGGTGGCGTTCGTTCTTGTGCTGGCACCGAGATGACGGTGAGAGGGCTGCGTTGTGAGTAATGAGAGGTGCCAAGATCCCGAGCGTCAGGTAGAGCCGAAGGCGGTGTAGCGGCATTCGGAACAGGCGTTGCCGGCACACGAGGCCGAAGCTGGTCCGAATGACGCACAGCAACACCCGTGTCCGTCTGGATTTCATACAGGCGTCTGCCACAGTGTCGTAAGATGCGGCCCGGACTCCATTTTGGCTGCCTGCCATATCCCCGTACCCATACAAGGTCGCTGGTGGTGAACCGGCCAAGTGAAGGCACCCACGGCCGTGAGGTGGCAGGCCGCAGAACATGAAGTAGCGTGCGGGGCTGTCGGCCATGTAAGAGCTCAGCCGGGCTGTGGTCGCTCATGGGGGTGAAACAGTAAGAAGCCAGAAATTGGAGAAGCGCATCATCAGCACCAGAAGAAATCAGGAGTTTCCTCATCTGAGCCTTAAACGTGCGGACCAGTCAATCAGCCTCACCGTTTGATAGAAGATGGAATGGAGGGGCTGTGACATGCATGACGCCACGATGAGCACAAAAATCCGCAAATTTGGAAGAGGCAAATTGCAGACCATTATCAGTAACAAGAGTAGAGGGAAGGCCTTCCAAAGAGAAAATGTGAGCGGAGCACTTGTGGTTGCCGCGGTGGTAGGCGACGTGCAACAGATAATGAAAGGAAAGTTGGAGTAGGCGTCAATGACTAGGAGCCAATAAGTACCTAAAAAAGGTCCCGCGAAGTCAGCATGAATGCGCTCCCAGGGCTTCTCAGGCGAAGGCCACAGTGACAAAGATGAATTCGGGGTGGCAGCCTGTGACGCACAAGGGCCGCAGGCAGCAACCATGTGTGCGATTTCATAGTCGATGCCGGACCAGTACACCCGACGGCGCCAGAGAATTTGTGCGAGAGACATCCCAGTGCCCTTGGTGAAGGAAGCGCAAGACCTAAGTACGCAAAGACGCAGGTACCACAACACGAGGCAAAGCATTGTCGGTGGAAAGGAGGATAACACCATAACTAGCCGTGAGGCGGTAGCGCAAAGCGTATAAGTCCCGCAACGGATCAAAGGTCTTAGTGGACGGATGATCTGGCCAAACCTTCTGAATACAGCGTAAAACCCGAAAGAGGGTAGGATCACAACCCGTAGCAGCCACCACCTGGTCCCCGGTGATGGGGAACCCATCCACAACCCACTGCTCGGCAACATCCAGGTGGAAACACAAAAGTTCATACCTATCGAATGCCAGATCAGAACCCATGGGAAGGCGAGACAATGCATCAGCATTTGCATGTTGAGCCATCGGCCGGAAATGAATCTCATAATTGAAATGAGACAAGTAAAGGGCCCAACGCTGGAGGCAGTGTGCAACCTTGTCGGGAAGCGACATTGATGGATGATACAAGGAAACAAGTGGTTTGTGGTCCGTAACAAGATGAAATTTGGATCCATAAAGAAAAAACACCAAACATATGAAGAGCATAAATAATGGCCAAAGCTTCTTTTTCAATTTAAGAATATTTTCGTTGGGCATCCATGAGTGTTTTGGAGGCATAAGCAATGGGTTGTTCAGAACCGTCAGAAAAACGGTGCACAAGGACTGCACCAAGCCCGTATTGCGAGGCGTCTGTGGCAAGAACGAGATGTTGGCCAGGTCGATAAGTAGCTAGGCACAGGGCCTGTTTCAGCATAGTCTTCAATTTTTGGAAAGCCGCATCGCATGACGCGGACCAGTGAAAGGGCCCGTTTTTATGCAGCAGGCGATGAAACGGCTGAGCCACCGAAGCCGCAGACAGTAAATACCTGTGATTTCCCAAGAAGACCTGCAGTTCCTTAACAGATCTAGGGCGAGGAAGGGCATCGATCGCAGCGACAGTTTGCTGAAGTAAATACCATCCCAAGAGAGTTGGAACCCCAAGTATGTGATAGATGCCTGAAAAAATTGTGATATCTGAAGATTACACTTAAGACCGGCAGACTTTAAGACATGAAAAAGTGTGTGGAGATTCTGAAGATGTTCTTCAGTGGTGGAGCCAGTGACAACAATGTCGTCCATGTAATTGATACACCCAGGGACAGGGAGCAATAATTGTTCCAAGAATCGCTGAAAGAGAGCAGGGGCGCTGGCCACCCCCAAATGGCAATCATTGGTATTAATAGAGGCTGAAAGGCGTGTTAAGGACCAGAAACTGCCCGGAAGCAGCGTCAAGAGGAAGTTGATGATAAGCTTCTGACAGGTCAGTTTTAGAAAAATACTGGCCTCCAGCAAGTTTAGTGAACAATTCTTCAGGCCGGGGCATAAGGTAAGTGTTGATGAGGCATTGAGCATTTACAGTGGCTTTAAAATCGCCACAGAGACGAATGTCACCATTGGGCTTAGCAACAACAATGACAGGAGAGGACCACTCACTGGAAGTGACAGGAAGCAAGACCCCTGAAGTAGTGAGACGATCCAGCTCCCGTTTTACCCAATCACGAAGGGCCACAGGAATGGGCCGAGCCCAAAAAAATTTAGGCCGAGCAGTGGGTCTGAGCGTGATATGAGCTTCAAAATCGTTCGCACGGCCTAACCCAGGAGAAAAAAAGGGACGAAAATGTCGTCGATGAGGAATCCAAGTGAGCATAAGGAATAGCATCAGAGACGATATTGACAGAGTTATCTATGGAGAACCCAAAAACGTGAAAGGCATTGAAACCAAAAAGATTCTCTGAGTTACTATGGTCGACCACAAATATGGGAACATTGCGAACAATGGATTTGTAAGATACCTCAGCATCAAACTGTCCCAACAGAGAAATCTTCTGTTTATTGTACGTCTGTAATTGCCTAGTGACAGGTGATAGGGTTGGAGAACCCAACTGACGATACGTCTGAGAATTAATGATAGTGGTAGCAGAACCAGTGTCCACCTGCATGTGAACATCTCGACCAAGTATTTGGACAGTGAGGAATAACTTCCCTGAAAGGGAAGAAGTGCAATTGACAGACAACACAGAAGCAGAATCAGCGTCACGGTCATGAACATCATGTATGCGGTCGGATTTGCAAACGGAAGACACATGACCCCTCTTTTTGCAATTGTGACACACGGCGCAACGTTGGGGACAATCCTCCTGTAAATGTTTCGTAAAACACCACGGACATGAAGGAAGTAGGCGGGGTACCCGTGGTCTAGGGGTAGCGTCTTTGATTCAACATTTTCGGTCCCGGGTTCGATCCCCGCCACTGCCTAAATTTTGATAAATAATCAGCATTGGCGGCCGAAGACTTCCGGCATAAGAAGTCAGCCTCATTCTGCCAACGGCCTTGTCAAAGAGGGCGGAGGAGCAGATAGCGGTTCAGGGCACTCACTTGTCCTAGGGGTGGGAAATTGCCCCTAAAGGCGGAAGACTCGGCAATGATCAACGACATGAGGATGCAGAAGGCAATGGAAACCACTGCATTAAAGACACGTAACGTGTATCCACAGGACATGTGGCCTGTAATTGAAGAAGAGTCAGGATGATCTCTCCATTGGCAAAAGATTCCGGAATAGTCCCCCATTCGGATCTCCGGGAGGGGACTGCCAAGGGGGAGGTTACCATGAGAAAAAGATTGAATAATCTACAAAAGGATAACGTTCTACGAGTCGGGGTGTGGAATGTCAGAAGCTTGAACGTGGTAGGGAAACTAGAAAATCTAAAAAGGGAAATGCAAAGGCTCAATCCAGATATAGTAGGGGTCAGTGAAGTGGAAGGAAGACACGGATTTCTGGTCAGATGAGTATCGGGTAATATCAACAGCAGCAGAAAATGGTATAACAGGTGTAGGATTCGTTATGAATAGGAAGGTAGGGCAGAGGGTGTGTTACTGTGAACATTTCAGTGACTGGGTTGTTCTAATCAGAATTGACAGCAGACCAACACCGACAACAATAGTTCAGGTATACATGCCGACATCACAAGCTGAAGATGATCAGATAGAGAAAGTGTATGAGGATATTGAAAGGGTAATGCAGTATGTAAAGGGGGACGAAAATCTAATAGCCATGGGCGACTGGAATGCAGTTGTAGGGGAAGGAGTAGAAGAAAAGGTTACAGGAGAATATGGGCTTGGGACAAGGAATGAAAGAGAAGAAAGACTAATTGAGTTCTGTAACAAGTTTCAGCTAGTAATAGCGAATACCCTGTTCAAGAATCACAAGAGGAGGAGGTATACTTGGAAAAGGCCGGGAGATACGGGAAGATTTCAATTAGATTACATCATGGTCAGACAGAGATTCCGAAATCAGATACTGGATTGTAAGGCGTACCCAGGAGCAGATATAGACTCAGATCACAATATAGTAGTGATGAAGAGTAGGCTGAAGTTCAAGACATTAGTCAGGAAGAATCAATACGCAAAGAAGTGGGATACAGAAGTACTAAGGAATGACGAGATACGTTAGAAGTTCTCTAACGTTATAGATACAGCAATAAGGAATAGCGCAGTAGGCAGTACAGTTGAAGAGGAACGGACATCTCTAAAAAGGGCCATCACAGAAGTTGGGAAGGAAAACATAGGTACAAAGAAGGTAGCTGCGAAGAAACCATGGGTAACAGAAGAAATACTTCAGTTGATTGATGAAAGGGGGAAGTACAAACATGCTCCGGGAAAATCAGGAATACAGAAATACAAGTCGCTGAGGAATGAAATAAATAGGAAGTGCAGGGAAGCTAAGACGAAATGGCTGCAGGAAAAATGTGAAGACATCAAAAAGGATATGATTGTCGGAAGGACAGACTCAGCATACAGGAAAGTCAAAACAACCTTTGGTGACATTAAAAGCAACGGTGGTAACATTAAGAGTGCAATAGGAATTCCACTGTTAAATGCAGAGGAGAGAGCAGATAGGTGGAAAGAATACATTGAAAGCCTCTATGAGGGTGAAGATTTGTCTGATGTGATAGAAGAAGAAACAGGAGTCGATTTAGAAGAGATAGGGGATCCAGTATTAGAATCGGAATTTAAAAGAGCTTTGGAGGACTTACCGTCAAATAAGGCAGAAGGGATAGGTAACATTCCATCAGAATTTCTAAAATCATTGGGGGAAGTGGCAACAAAATGACTATTCACGTTGGTGTGTAGAATATATGAGTCTGGCGATATACCATCTGACTTTCGGAAAAGCATCATCCACACAATTCCGAAGATGACAAGAGCTGACAAGTGCGAGAATTATCGCACAATCAGCTTAACAGCTCATGCATCGAAGCTGCTTAGAAGAATAATATACAGAAGAATGGAAAAGAAAATTGAGAATGCGCTAGGTGACGATCAGCTTGGCTTTAGGAAAAGTAAAGGGACGAGAGAGGCAATTCTGACGTTACGGCTAATAATGGAAGCAAGGCTAAAGAAAAATCAAGACACTTTCATAGGATTTGTCGACCTGGAAAAAGCGTTCGACAATATAAAATGGTGCAAGCTGTTCGAGATTCTTAAAAAAGTAGGGGTAAGCTATAGGGAGAGACGGGTCATATACAATACGTAAAACAACCAAGAGGGAATAATAAGAGTGGACGATCAAGAACGAAGTGCTCGTATTAAGAAGGGTGTAAGACAAGGCTGTAGCCTTTTGCCCCTACTCTTCAATCTGTACATCGAGGAAGCAATGATGGAAATAAAAGAAAGGTTCAGGAGTGGAATTAAAATACAAGGTGAAAGGATATCAATGATACGATTCGATTCGCTGATGACATTGCTATCCTGAGTGAAAGTGAAGAAGAATTAAATGATCTGCTGGACGGAATGAACAGTCTAATGAGTACACAGTATGGTTTGAGAGTAAATCGGAGAAAGACGAAGGTAATGAGAAGTAGTAGAAATGAGAACAGTGAGAAACTTATCAGGATTGATGGCCACGAAGTCAATGAAGTTAAGGAATTCTGCTACCTAGGCAGTAAAATAACCAATGACGGACGGAGCAAGGAGGACATCAAAAGCAGACTCGCTATGGCAAAAAAGGCATTTCTGGCCAAGAGAAGTCTACTAATATCAAATACCGGCCTTAATTTGAGAAAGAAATTTCTGAGGATGTATGTCTGGAGTACAGCATTGTATGGTAGTGAAACATGGACTGTGGGAAAACCGGAACAGAAGAGAATCTAAGCATTTGAGATGTGGTGCTATAGACGAATGTTGAAAATTAAGTGGACTGATAAGGTAAGGAATGAGGAGGTTCTACACAGAATCGGAGAGGAAAAGAATATGTGGAAAACACTGATAAGGAGAAGGGACAGGATGATAGGACATCTGCTAAGACATGAGGGAATGACTTCCATGGTACTAGAGGGAGCTGTAGTGGGCAAAAACTGTAGAGGAAGACAGAGATTGGAATATGTCAAGCAAATAATTGAAGACGTAGGTTTCAAGTGCTACTCTGAGATGAAGAGGTTAGCACAGGAAAGGAATTCGTGGCGGGCTGCATCAAACCAGTCAGTAGACTGACTTGGGGGGGGGGGGGGGGGGGGGGGGGGGGGGGGAAGGAAGTTGCCAGGGGTTTTGCTGCAGTTTCTTAGAGGGTTGTTTATGGTTAGGTCGAGGCTGCGCGTGGGAGCATACTGCGGCCACATCAGCCGGCGGGGACACACCGCACGCGTCGTCAACAGCGCACAGCAGTTGTATTTCCCCGACGTAACCCCACACCTCTATTTATGCCCCAGTGGCATGAGAAATTTCAAAAGACTGCGCAATGGATAGGATATCATCTAGAGTCAGATTTGCCAACTGAAGGGCACGTTGCCTAATGTCTTTGTCGGGTGCCGATCAGATAATAGCATCCCGAACCATGGAATCAGCGTAGGATTCTTTGTGAACGTCAGTAACAAATTGACACTTGCGACTGAGGCCGTGCAGTACAGCAGCCCAAGTGCGATAGGATTGAGTTGGTTGTTTTTGACAACGATAAAAGGCAACACGAGAGGCTACCACATGTGTTTGCTTATGAAAATATACGGACAGAAGTGAGCACATTTCAGCAAAGGACAAAGACGCAGGATCTTTCAAAGGAGCCAATTGCGACAACAACCGATACATTTGAGGTGAAATCCAGGAAAGGAACAGAGACTTACATGTTTGTTCATCCGTGACATGAAATGCTAAGAAGTGCTGTCGAAGACGTTTTTCGTAATCAGATCAGATCCTCTGCCCCAGAGGAGGCTGGGGCAGAGAAGGTGATGGATAGCAGTGTAGGGGTAGTGGATGGCGTAGTGCTGCTTGTGGGAGCATGCAGCGACATGGTGGGGACAGGGTAGGGCTGCTATGTGCAGTCAGGAGGTTGGAGGGGGGAGGAAAGGGGAGAGGAAAAAGAGAGAAGCAGAGGTGGGGAAAAGATTAATGTGTGGCATTGGTGGAATAGACGCTTTTTGTGTGTGTGTGTGTGTGTGTGTGTGTGTGTGTGTGTGTGTGTGTCTGTGTGTGTGTGTTGTCTGCATTGTGTTTGCTTGCTTGAATATGTGTTTGTTTACTACTTTAGGAGGAGGCCATTTGGCTCAAAGCTTAAATGTTATCATCTTTCCATTACGCCGTCTGTGATTCAACACCACCTCTGTACAGTGAGCAGCAATCTATTCTTTTCATAATATTGTTATTCCACTCTGGATTTTTCAATTTTTTGACTCATCAAATCAGCACAAGTGTAAAGTCCTTCAGTTTATATTATGAATGCATATTTTTGCTGCACACCAAAAAGGTTTGAAAGCCCCAGATATTTTGTTGTTGCTCTGATGAATTCAATTCGCTGGCTACGCTGGATATGTTGGGAGTTGAAATTTGTGAAGCATGCAGGGTAGCAGTATTTGCAATATATGGATCTGCAATGTACAATGACTGGCTGGCAGATAATGAAAAGATACCAGTCTTTATATGCTGGGTTTCCAACTCCATATACAAATAAATGCTAAAGACTGGAGATGTGCTGTTAAGGTTTCTAATTCCTTTTTTCAAAAATACATGCTGCAAAGGAAATAAGATCATAACCTCTCGGGAAGTTGTATTTCCCAAGCACAGCAGGGTAAGGACCTTGTCATTTGCACGGTCGACATCATTGACAGTTACTCGTCAGTTCGTGTATTAGACAGCAGCACTGTTTTTCACTGTATCTTTTCTAAGAGTAAACCTGGAATAATTGCTATCCAACATTTATTTCCTTGCTCTTCTCGTTCTACTATGTCAGAAAACTAACAGCGCGTGCGCGCCCACACACACACACACACACACACACACACACACACACACACACACACACTCTCTCTCTCTCTCTCTCTCTCTCTCTCTCTCTGCAGCCAGAGACAGTGCTAATGTGTGTGCGAGTCGCGTGCTTGTGTGAATGTATGTGTGCTTTCAACTTCAGAGGAAGGGCTGTTGTCCAAAAGCTAGAACATATGGCAGTCGGCAGTCTTTTTGTTGTGCCTGACTGACAACATCTCTTCTGTATGGCGAGTCGTAGTCTATCCTTTTCATAGCATTTACAAATCAAAGCAGCTTGTAAAGGAACGAGGATGGTGTTGGTACATCAAAGACCCTAGAATTACTCCTTTTTAATGGATATTTGTTGGCAGCAGGAACAACGGAATTTTTACTTTGTTCAGGTTTGCTTTAACTGGTTGCACATGGTTATTATTTGTGAGGAACTGTAGACAGTCATTTCATTGCACTCAGTCTTTATAATTCACAGAATTAATGACCCAGAAAAAAGAAATGCCTGATACAGTAATACTCTTAAAATTCCACAAGTTTCTTGTTAGAATGCTCAAAGAACTAACACAAAGGTAATTTTGATGCTTGTGCAAAACTGAGTCTTGTAACAGTGATACTGTCATAACACACTACCCAGGTGGTGGAGTGTCACTAGGCAGTTTCAGGAAAAACTGTAAGTGGCTAAAAAGAACCGGGTAGGCAATAGCAAACTGAAAATAAATCCAAAAGGGCAAATTGAGCACTATTCAAACATGAGGCCAAGCATCTTCAGCAATGTATGAACAAAAGGTAAACAAGCCAACTAAGAGAAATAATCAAGAACAAGTATGTCAGTAGTGTGTGAATACAGGGTGTTACAAAAAGATACGGCCAAACTTTCAGGAAACATTCCTCACACACAAAGAAAGAAAATATGTTATGTGGACATGTGTCCGGAAACACTTAATTCCATGTTAGAGCTCATTTTATTACTTCTCTTCATATCACATTAATCATGGAATGAAAACACACAGCAACAGAATGTACCAGTGTGACTTCAAACACTTTGTTACAGGAAAAGTTCAAAATGTCCTCCGTTAGCGAGGATACATGCATCCACCCTCCGTCGCATGGAATCCCTGATGTGCTGATGCAGCCCTGGAGAATGGCGTATTGTATCACAGCCGTCCACAATACGAGCACGAAGAGTCTCTACATTTGGTACCGGGGTTGCATAGACAAGAGCTTTCAAATGCCCCCATAAATGAAAGTCAAGAGGGTTGAGGTCAGGAGAGCGTGGAGGCTATGGAATTGCTCCGCCTCTACCAATCCATCGGTCACCGAATCTGTTGTTGAGAAGCGTATGAACACTTCGACTGAAATGTGCAGGAGCTCCATTGTGCATGAACCACATGTTGTGTCGTACTTGTAAAGGCACATGTTCTAGCACCACAGGTAGAGTATCCCGTATGAAATCATGATAATGTGCTCCATTGAGAGTAGGTGGAAGAACATGGGGCCCAATCAAGACATCACCAACAATGCACGCATAAACGTTCACAGAAAATCTGTGTTGATGACGTGATTGCACAATTGCGTGCAGATTCTCGTCAGCCCACACATGTTGATTGTGAAAATTTACAATTTGATCACGTTGGAATGAAGCCACATCCGTAAAGATAACATTTACACTGAAATGAGGATTGACACATTGTTGGATGAACCAATCGCAGAAGTGTACCCGTGGAGGCCAATCAGCTGCTGATAGTGCCTGCACAGTGACGTGGTCAATGTTACCTTGTACAGCAGTAACTTCTCTGACGCTGACATTAGGGTTATAGTCAACTGCACGAAGAATTGCTTCATCCATTGCAGGTGTCCTCGTCGTTCTAGGTCTTCCCCAGTCGCGAGTCATAGGCTGGAATGTTCCATGCTCAATTGTTTCGAACGTCTTTCTGTCGGGACACCTTCATTCTAGAAATCTGTCTCGATACAAACGTACCGCGCCACGGCTATTGCCCCGTGCTAATCCATACATCAAATGGGCATCTGCCAACTTCGCATTTGTAAACATTGCACTGACTGCAAAACTATGTTCGTGATGAACACTAACCTGTTGATGCTACGTACTGATGTGCTTGATGCTAGTACTATAGAGCATTGAGTTGCATGTCAACGCAAGCACCAAAGTCAACATTACCTTCCTTCAATTGGGCCCACTGGCGGTGAATCGAGGAAGTAATAACATCGTTTCTTTATTTGTGTGTGAGGAATGTTTCCTGAAAGTTTGGCCGTACCTTTTTGTAACACCCTGTATAATCGTCGCTGACTGGATAGCTTTGGATACACCAATGCAACTAGCCAAAGTGCATTCATCTCTGTACTGATGTCTGATTCCAGTGATGATACTTAAGAGATGTAGTAAAACAAAGCACCAAACCAGAGACCACAGATACACACGACTATTGCACATGTCTCCCCTTCTGGGATGGGGAGACTCCTGTGCTCAGAGGTTCATGCTTGCAAATCACAGTTATGCGTCACTTTGCACCAGTGGAAATGCCTCCTTGCCTCTTGGTGCAACAGCTCCATGCACCTGATATCCACTGAATGTTGCACCAATGTGAACATGACATTCGTGACATATTCGACAGCTTTCAGATTGGGTAAAAAAGTAATACATTCTTTACCAAGCAAGATTTGGGCATTCCAGGCAATGTGGGGCAGAGTGGTGTCTTATCAGACAATATCACTAAAAGTGTACAAAAGAAGTATATGACATTCTGTCCAATGCGTAAGTGATCATCTCTTCAGTTTAGATGAAGTGGAAGTAATCTGAGAATACACTACCTGTTGTTACATCCTTCCTACCCTAAAGTGTCAAGGTTTCAGAGATGAAGACATAATCCCAAAAATAATTGTTTCGAGCAATTCTGTGCACAATACATACTGTCAAATTGCAGAAACAAACAAAACGAAACATGTAGCCATGTTCTTGCATCCTCCTAAAATCTGAGTCTTCCACTGACTAATTCATGTATTCTGTTCCATGGATCACATCATGAAGGAGAATCCTTAGTCATGTAAACTGAGTCAATGTAAACAGTAACATAGAGGAGAAGCAATCTGAAAGTAATTATGCAGGCTGCATAATTTCAGCAATCTCATATTTGGCAAATAGCAGCCCGTACTATCTTAACATTTTGTGTCCACTTCTGAATTTTCTTTATACCACTGGCTCTGCAGTCTGGCCACAGCAGCCAGAGACAGTGGGCATTTGTGTGCGAGTTGTGCCTTTGTGACTGTTTTCTAATACGAAAGAAGGCCTTTTAGCCAAATACTTAAGTATAAAGTGGTCTTTCCATTGTGCCTTTCACCAACTCAATATTTCCTCTATATGGTGAGCAGCAATCTATCCTTGAGGTATTGATATGTTACATAAGCAAGCTGGGATCCTTTTACTTCTGATTTTGTTTTGGCATCTGCCTCCTAAAATTTTTATTTATTTTTTATTTTTAACTAATTACCATTAACATACATGAGTATAATCTGCATTTTCATTAAAGAGAAAGGTTGGCACTCAGTTTTAAAGAACATAGCACCAGATCTAATTTTGTGCTATCAATGAAGAAATAAAGCAGGGAACATCACAACCTCAAGGAAAAGTGTAACCCATATGCAAAAGAATGCTCATTGACTTACCTGGCCATTTTTTTGGTGGGAACTTCGTGTTCCAGGAATTTGCCATATCATGATGGTAGACATCAAAATGCAGTGGTCCATAATACTGTGAGGCAACAAAATCAACACCAAAGGTATCCCAAAATGGTCCAAAGGGATTTCCTTCCTTTGCATTACATCCAACATTGTTTCCTCTTTGAGAGTAGCAAAACACTGAAATGATAACAGCTATCAATTACACAAAAACATTCTACATCAGGTAACACATTAGTTCTATTGATTTAATAAAAATGTCTTTTGGGCAAATAAAAAGAGCAGATTATCTACAATCAATTCAAATGGAAAGTGTGCTAAAATGCTATGAGTTCTGAGCATTTCAATGTTATTTTCACTATACTCCTGTTGCTAAAAGAGGGAGTTTGATTTCTCATCGCTAAACTGCAATATGCTTTTTCACTGAAAAGAAAACTGGACTACCACATAAGGAGGCTATTGTTCTATGTGATTTGCTGAAAATTATTCCTTTCTGTCTCAAGCTGAAGCCCAAGGATTCCGTTGGCCACAGAGCATCTGTGTGTTGTTTATAAGACAAAAAATCACAATGAGAGAGAAAAATCTTAGCTACAAATGTTTTGTTTTTATCTCAGGCATTCTGACAAACAACACAAACAGTTTTCATGGCACAATACAAATGCCTGCCACCGAAGCTAGTCTGCAAAATCAAGTGAATAACCAAATATTAACTTCCAGTTGTTTGAGTGGAGTAAACCAAATATTCCACCAGTTGCTTTATTCTATTTGACAAGTGATGAGCATGCAGCAGAAGAAATAAATTCCGAAAAAAGATCTTATGAACCCATAGCAGTTACAGGGACTCAGTTGCTTCTAATTTTAAGGATTTTCAAGTTCATAAATTTCAAGTGGGTTCAGATTCAGAAGGCATACATTTTGAACAGATTACAAGATTTTTTGCTTGTGCTTATTTCAGCTAATGGCAGATGGCTTGTTTGTTATCAAGAAATGAAAGAGGAGGAGGAAGTCTTATTTATGCATACTTGTGGATGAGTTCCTTTTTCATACCGAAAAAGACTAGACAAATTGCATGTCCCAAAAATCTTCCATACTCTGGAAATCAAAGCCCATAACTGCCACTAGAAAAAAATATAGACTATCAAATGAAGAGATGCAAAAAGCATCACAGATTATGTTGCAAAAGAACATGTTTTTATTGGGTTGTTGCGTAAGTTCATAGTGTTTTCCCTAAGTTTAATAAATACAACAGAGACTTTAATCATGAACAATATATTCTCATTCACTATTTACGACAGTCTGTCAATGCTGGGGTAACTTTCTGATTCTGCAACTCTAGAAATTATGTGGTTTTGACACAAGGACTCTTCGAGCCATATTCGGAGCACATTTTCATCTGGAAAGGAAGTTCCTTGAAGGTTGTTCAATAAAGTGGAAAAGGTGAAAATCTTAAGTGCAAGGTCAGGTGAAAAATGTGGGTATGGAATGACCTCCCAATTAAACTTCTGTAAGTGTTTGTCAGTCTAGCAGATAGCCAGCAGGCATTATCATGGAGTAGCATCACTTCACTAAGTCCTCCTGGTCATTGTTCTAGCATGGAGTCTGCAAGACATCTCAGATGGACAAAAAATGTCAGGAGTGATAGTTACACCTTGAGGAAGCAGTTTGAAAGGCACCATACTGTCACTGTTCCACCAAATGCTTAACATTATCTTTTGTGGTTTTTGTGCAGAGAGTTGCTGCTTTGTTTGGGATCAATCATTCCTTTCTTTTCCTTATGTTAGCCTAAAGACACCATTTCTCATCACCAGTAACAATACAGGAAAGGAATGGTCAATGTTGTTCACAAGCCAATTTATGTCGAGCACGCAGAGACGCCATCCACTGATTTTTGTGATTTTTGCTTTGATTTTTAACCTTCCCACTGCATGAAAATGTTGCACGATGAAGGAATGTTCGCAGTTCATCACATTTGCCAGTTCATCACATTTGCCAGTTCATCACATTTGCCAGTTCTTGAGTAAACTGATGTGTATCATTGTGGATTAATGCATTTAAATGATCTCAAAAAATCCCGAAGGCCTTCCTGAACATGACAAGTCACTAATGTCGAAGCAATCCTCCTTAAACGAGAAAACTGCTTTCTTATCATGATCTGTCCAACATTTCTGGCTGCCTCTGGTGCTGTCATTCCTCTACTGAACTCAAACAGAAAACTATGTCGGCAATGTTCTGATTTCTCCACTTGGCACTCAATTTTCTAGTTCCACAGCTCCACTCACACTCTCCAAAAGACAAAATGACACTATGTGAACTCAAATAGCAACAATGAAATACAAAATAAAAAATGACAATCAATAAATAAATCCACAGCAACTTGAAAACCAACACGCAGAACAAAAATGCTACAAACTTGTGCACCATTCTACCATATCAATAATTTGTCATTCTTTGAGAAGACTACGTTACGTCATTTAAAAGGAAACTCTGATATATAATCATAATCTCTAATAAGATCATAACTGGATAACAATGTTTTTCTTGTTGAAGATAAGTAGAACATTTCTTAATGTAAAGCACACTAATAACTTACTACAGCTACAACAATGTTTGGTTAATAATGTTGCTGTGAGCAGCGTTGCATGCAATGTGGCATAGCAATTAACAACACTAGTTGGCATGCAGTGGGTTGCCAGCGGCACTTATTTATTATTTAGTGTGTATCGCTTCTGGAAGGTTCTCAAAATTTCTTGTTTGTAATTTCTGTATGTTCTGGAATATTCTATGTTTCTATAAATAACAGTATTCTCTGTCAAGGAGTTCAGTTCTATTCTATTCTGGTTGTATGTTGGTATTCATAATAAATGCACTTTTAGTGATAAGTGTTTTGGGTTTGGGCAGGATCCTGATTAAGACGTGACATCGTTTGGTGGAGATGCCAGTTACTTCAAAACATCTACGTCACCGTGGCTCCAGTTAGGCAACATAAAGGCCAGCGCCTACAGCAACAGTCACCAGACGACAAATAGTACATTGTCCCAAATCACTAAATACAACAGGTAGAATGATATAATGTGTTCATCAAATGTTTACCTTGACTTGTATGTCACAGCTCTCAGTGGTTTGAGAACAATGATGATGAGCTCAACAACTGGGATAAATTCCAGGCAGAACTGATGAAAATGTTTGGCAATGACCAGCATAAGTCCACTTTGCACAACAACTGAAGAACCATGTCCAATGTCATGAGGAACTACAAAGTCTTACATGCAAAATATTTTTGCTCTATGCCACATTGTGAAATTGATCATGACAGAAGTTAATAAAATCACACAGTTGATTAACAGTCACTTCAGACATGAAGACATATCCCACTGATAAATTCATCAAGTGGTGCCACTGCTTGTGGGGCACCACGATGACCTTGCCTCTCATGCACTAGGTTCTAAGAGAAGACCCATACCCCATATGGCAGGAGGTAGTAAAGAATGTTGAAGAAGAAGAACTGTAGCCTATCATTTAGCACAACCTCTACCGTCAGTTGAACATGCCAGGACGAAGGGACTTTGCAGACTTAAGCTGCAGCTTTCAGATGACGGCCTAGTGCCTGATCAATGATGACTATAGCACCAGATGTCAACCATCACAACAGTTCTATTCATGCCAATCAACTGCAGATGATACAGTTGACCTGTGGGACAACCCTTATTGCCATACCCAGGACTACGTCACTCCCCAACACACTGTAGCCTAGTGATGGGACAACCACCTGGTTTTAACTATGGATTGGCAAGCTGATTTTTGTTCAGTTGAATAAAACAACTGACAAGACTGGCAGCTACAGTCTCCAGGTTCGAGTGACTTCATTTACACACTTTTTCAGCCTTTTTGGTTATACACAAAGCATGACTAGAGTTCTCTACTTTTTCAGAGACAAATAATGTTTTGTTTTTCAAGAAAAAGTGGATAAAAAGCATGAGTACTTTCAAAATTTATGTATTTATTTGCTTCTATACAAATTTTTCATACTTCCAGCATTAAATGTGGGTTTTTGGTTGGTTTTGAAAGGCTGACAACTGTTGCCACAGTATAAATTTAGTTTAAACAAATATACAGTCAGTTTTTTGTTTAAATTTTTTGAAGCCCTGTCTCTTTCTTCCCATTGTTTGGTGATTTTATCACTTTCTTTTTAAGCATATACTGCTACTTGTGAGAAGTATTTTTTGTGGGAAATATTTGTCATCATTTGTCAATTTTCTTTGAATTTATTTAAGTGTCATAATAGGATCATCTTTGCAGATATTGTATAAGCATTGAGTAACTTTACGATAACTTTTTATCCAGTCATATGATTTCCATTCCCATGCCACTGTACATTCCAGCATTTTGATCTAGTGGCATGGGAGGGGTGGGGTGGGGTGGGGTGGGGTGCGGGACAGGAGGAGTCTATCATGCTCTCAGTGCCACTTGCAAAGGGGCGCCAAATGGTCACCGAGACAAACAAGATTTTCCGGAAAATATATTACTGTAGAAAATTCGGTGCATTATATTACTTTATGTGATTCTGGATGGGAGGCCAATAAAGTGTAGTGTCTTACTCCAGGCACTAAGGAGGGAGGGGGGGGGGGGGGGGTTGGCCAAGGGTCACAGCCCAGGTGCGAGTTATGTTAACCGCACAATAACCCTGGGTTCGGTGTGGGGCAGCGGTGGGGCCAGTGCACTGTAGTAGCCTGGTGTGAACCACTGAGGGCTATGGCGGGGACAAAGCCTCTCTGTCGTTTCTAGGTCCCCAGTTCCATACAATACAATAAAATAAAATACAATACAATACAATACAACCAATGATGAAAATCCTATATGGATGAAAGTCATCAAAATGTGAGGAAATCACATTGACATCATCAGTGGCCAACTTGTCTGGGCACTAGTTGACTTAGGGGCTTGTTTTTTTGTTAATGCTTATCATCTACAGCTAAAGAAGATTATGTTCTATGATACAAAAGTGATCGTGCTGAAATTCACCGACAAGAGAAACCCTTCCAATTTGTCATTTTATCAGCACGTAGTCACAATGTTATTGTGAGATGGGACTTCTTGCAGGTATAATAACCAGTCAGACTGGAAGAACGGAGCTCCAGACTGGCAAAGACATTTCAAGAAACACACTTAAAAGATTGCTCTGGGTGGATGTTTGCTGTTAAAGACATTGTTGTGTGGCCATTGACAACAATACTAGTTCCATTCATCTGTTAAACTGTGAAGCTTCTGTCAGCTGCAAAAAGTTACTCAAGCTCATTAAGGAAAACTATGTGCCAGTGACATCATAAGCATTTTAGGTGGTCAAGATGAACTCTGCCTCACTAACTGTCATGAGCAGTGCCAATTCTTCCCTAAAGCTATGTGCATAGGAATAGTTGAACCATTCCAGCGAGGGCAGCTTAATGCCATTGGCAAAAAACTGTGCTCTGCTACCACTACAGACAATTCAATGAAGGAAGCTACCATCAAACTGTAAATAGAGTCCGGCCTAACCAAGGAACGATGCTGATGAATGTTAGCTGTTCTGCACCAATTTCTGAATGCTTTCAGATCTGGAGTGGAGGAAAGAAGGACCAAACGGCCCATGGTTCAACACCGTATTAACTTTGGGGAGCATCCACTCATCAGCCAGCACTCTTATAGGGCATCACCACTTAAATGACGTATAGTCCAGGAGGAAGTGGAGAAGGGGACTTATGACCTAAGATGTTGAGTCCCATAGTGCTCAGAGCCATTTGAACCATTTTGAGGAAGTGGAGAAGATGTTGCAAAACGACATCACTGAACCTTCAGAAAGTCCTTGATCATCTCCTGTGTTCTCTTCAAGGTGGAGGATGGCACTTGGCATTTCAGTACTGACTACTGACAACTGAACAAAATTATAAACAAGATGTCAACCCATTGTTGAGAATTGATGACACCCCACACTGATTGAGGGGAGCAAAGTATTTCTTGCAACTATGGACATAGAGAGAGACTACTAGCAAATTGAGATTGATGAGGCTGTCCAGGAATAGCCTGCCTTCATTGCTTCTGATAGCCTGTTCAAGTTCAAAGTAATGCCATTTGGACTAAGTAATGCTCCAGTCACCTTCGAGCATACGATGGATGGACAACCTGCTCAATATCTTTATATTTGGATGACATAATCACATTTTACAAAGACATTTGGGGAACACCAAAGCTGCCTGACAAACATGCTGAAGTGTGTTCAGATTGCAGGCCTCTGACAGAATTCGAAAAAGTGCCTCTTTGCCACCCCAGTAAATAATCTTGGGGCATCTACGTAATGGCAATGGAGTTTGCCCTGACCCAGATAAAGTAAAAGCAGTCCCAGATAGTCTGATTCCTTGGCACATTTGTGGTGTGAGAAATTTTCTTGGAAGGTGGTTGTATTACTGTTGAGTCATAGAGGACTTCTGTACCAAGGCAACGAGAAGCTAAATTTTCCTGGAAGAAAGATCTTTCCTTGTACTTAAAGAGGCACTAAAATCATCTCCAGTCCTAGCAATGCAGTATGAGGATGCTGAGACACAGCTCCACACTTGATGCTAGCAATTATGGGGTAGGTATCAACTCAAAAAGATCCAGGAAAAGTGATAGCTTACATTTCCACAATACTCTCCAGGTCTGGGAGGATCTACTCTACAACTAAGAGTGAGTGCCTTGCAGCTCTGGCCATATTTACTTGGCAACGCATTCACCACTGTGACAAATCACCATCCTCTATGCTGGATGAATAGCCTGAGGGATCCATCAGATCGATTGGCAAGAAGTGCACTGAGGCTTTAGCAGTACATCACAGTGGTATACAAAAGCAGATGCAAACATAAGGACACCAACTGCCTTTCAAGAAATCCTTTGCCAGAATACAGTGGTATCGATGAAATCTTTGTCATCACTGCATTAAATGACATTGGTACTGAACAAGGAGAAAATCCACCACTGCTAAAAACAGAAGCCTTGAAGAATGAGTAACTAACCAAAGATTAATTCCAGTTAATAAACTGAACATTGTGTAAGAGGAATCAGGATCCGATCGCATGGACATGGTTGCTCATCCTCCCCGCTCATCTAGATCCCGAAGTTTTTCCATAGCACTCCGACATCTGGCCACCATGAAGACTCATGAAGACTATACAGAATCAGACACAGGTATCACTGCCCAGGTCTCTTTTGATCCATTAACACTAAGCTCCAGAAATTGGTAGTTCCTCGAAGAAGACATTGTTTTGAAGCAAGGGACACCGCGTGTGACGCTCTTTGACCATGGAAAAGTTGAGACTAGTATCAAATGTAATTTCATGTTGTTACACCACACCTAAAGAATGATAACTACCTACCTCCCACAGATGAATGGTCTCACAGTATGCTTTAACAAAAGCTTGGGTCTTAGTGTAGGTTGATGCTGAACAGAGAGATTGGATACAATACTGCTTGTCGTGACATTCACATGCAACACAGTGAAGCAAGACACTACAGGCTTCACACCATCCTTTCTGCTCCATGATCATGGTGCCAAAACAACAATGGATGCACTATTTGTGTTTCAACTGGAAAACACTCAGGACAATTATGTGGAACACCTCATCACCAGTACCAAAGACAAGACAACTTCTCGCATAAGGACCTTGGGTGACCATGAGAAAATGCTACTTTCAGCTATATTTTATCCTCCAACACTTATCAGGCGTAACATATGAAGTTTAAGATTCTGACCCTTTATCAAGAAGATAAGAACTGTGAGTTGACATCCATGTCCTCTGTGTGAAACCTTACTACAGTCCTGAGTCGCAGATTGGTAATGGGGGTTCTCGTTCATGGAAACTTAAGACCATCTTGAGATTCACAAATCCTCAATGGAAGGGCTACATTCAATTATTGCACGGTAAGGAGAAGTGGCAACACAGCCAGAATGTGAGGATCCACTAGTACTGCTATACAAAGGACCACTCACAAGATCTAGATCCAGAATGCTGTAATCAGCTCCAATGGGAACTTCTGAAACAGCGCGACAGTTTCACCAGGAGAGGAAGCAATGCTGTTAGCTGTGCTGCATGCAAATGTGATATAGTGGTTAGTATCACTGACTGGCTTGCTGCAGCTTGCCAGTGCAAATCTGACCAACAGCTATTTGTTATTTAGGCCATGTCCTACGTAAGCGACAGAAGTGACTGACAGCACGTGACAGCTTCAGGCAACAAAACACAACCGCAGGAATAGTTACAGAAGTGCCCTACGTGAGTGACATCTGTGTTGCTGCCTGTCTCCCGCTGCAACTGGTAACATTTGAATTCAAATGTGTTTGAATCTTGTCGCTGCAGCACGTGTGACAGAGAATGACAGCCACTTGTCTTCTCGGCAAAGCAGTGGAGCGGACGCAACTGCAGCTATGAAATGCTTATCTGATTTTAAGAAAACTATTTGGTGAAAAAATTTGATTCTTCTGCATCTTACAGCTTGATGCCTAAATGATAAAGGTCTGAATTTATTTTCATTATTCATCATAGTTACTGTGCTGTATGAAATTGGGTACATGGCTGCCAGAAATTTTTAAGAATTTGCAGAGGTAAAAATCACATTGTGTAGACTTTCCGTATAGTTCATTTAAGGCCATACATTATTGCATATGAAATGTAACCAATATATCTAAATTGTATTTAAAGTTGAGACCAGAATGACATTTCTTTTCATTCTTGAGATATTGGTTGTTATATCCATGGATGGGTCGTTCACGGCGCATCTGAACCTTTCCTGCTCTTTGGGAATCAACTGGTCGTAAAAATCGTCTTACCTCTTAAACGGTTCAAGATATCGAAATGACGATTTTTGGAAATGAAAGCACACAGAATGGATTATTTTATTGTATGATTAACATTCGATATGTTTCTGTAAAAACATGAGCAGAGCGAAAACAAGACTCCCTATAAATTACTCTGTTAGGTTTTGTCCTAATTTTCACAGCCAAACAAAGGGAAAGAAACAGTTAAACGGGATATCAAAGTGACCAGTGTGAGGTCTAGTTTTGCATGAAAATATTTAACTGCTTGAAGGTAATCAGGATAATTAATGACAACTTAATTAATGAGTTGAGGAAACATCGAAATATTTCATGAAAAGCTGCTGCCAAGCTATGTAAATGAAGTGTCAAAAATTTCATCTCTTCAAGGCCTAGCTATTTTGCACATAAAAAGATACATTTGTGCGGTATTTAAATGTCAAGAAGGCTTCCTTTGAATCAAGTACATTAGGAAGGCAAACGAGGAGTCAAAGATCATGCTTTCTGAATAAAACTTGAAAATAAAAAAAATAAAAAAAATGAAAGAAATCAGTCAAATATTCTATGAAATGATTTGTGAAAAAGAAATAAGTAGATCAGAGAAACGTTTTACATGCCTTTGAATGATGCTCGAAATCATGAACAGAAAATGAGGTGCACCAAATGCTTCCCTAAAAATTTTCCTTTCATACTTTAAACTAATCATTACACAAAATGTTTGACTTCCTTTTCAAAAACTTTATATTCTTCACTTTAACAGATTATTTAGATTAACTGAAACGCTTGGCCTTAACACTGACTGCTGATGAATTAAATTCGCAGTGTCAAATATCTGTAAAATTTCTTGGCTCATAGTAATTTATTAGGAATTTAATGTGTGTGATATACTGGGATAGGTGTGTATAAACTTAAAGATCAAGTTCTTTGGCAAGACCTTAAAAATATACTTAGCGATGCAGTATAAACAGTAAAAATAAAACTTAGTATACAGAATTGTAACTGAGTCAGTTAAAATATAAGAAGAACACGGAATCGAACCCAGGACTTTACGAAGCACGTAATCACAAACTGTAACGCTACCGCTACCCCACAGCTGACTGTTTTTTTAGCCAACAGTCTCTTTATTTATGTGTGTATTTGTTCTTGATCATGTAAAAAATATTCATATTTAATTTATTGATGAGAAAGTCAAATGCGCTTCTGCTCATTCACGTGTATTCGAAGAATTTGTCTGCTCATCTTCATAGTTGATGATATTTATGAAATTCTCCATGGAGATTCTTCCCTTTGTAAATTTCATGCAAAGCATTCCTCTTTGCTTTATTTTCTTAAATAAACATAATTTTGTAGCCTTACTCTCCAGTTACAGTATTCTAGAGTTCAGGGGTGCCATTTTATAGAAACAGCTGGTCGGCTCTAAGCAGCCGTCTTGTAGCGCAACATGGTACTCGCACGTACGACACCCGAGCTTTTTGCCTAATGCTGCTGCTTGTTGCTGGAGTGTCACATATCCAGAAGTTGCTCGCTGTCAGTCGCTTCTGTCGCTCATGTAGGGCACGGCCTTAGAGTGTATCATTTCTGGATGGTTCTAGAAATTTCTTGTTTTGTATATCTTTGAATATTTGATGTTTGTATGAACAACAGTACACACACTGTCCAGAAGTCTAGTTATATTATTTTCTGGCTGTATGCTGGTACTTATAATGTGGCTTCAGTGCTAAGTATTACTTCACTGACGACCTTGCCTTCAGGTCTGGACTCAGTTCTAGTTATGACGAGGCAATATTATTTAACATTAATGTACTTGTAAATAAAAGTAAATTAATTAAATTTTACGTAGTCTTCATGAGTGTGTTATTATGGTTTTGGTTAAAATATTTTCAGAGTTAACATGGAAAAGCCAAACTCGATTTTAACTTTAAATGTACAACTCTAACAATGTAATAAACTGACTGCCATCAATTTTAAAAAGATGTGACAGCCTTAATTTGGTTTTCTCATTTAAGGCTTCAATTACAACTTAGTTGTAGTTCTACAGGCTATGTGTCAGTTAAAGAAAAGTTGTATTAATGCATTTGTACTAGAATACTAGCATGAAATTTGGCACACACATTAACAAATGCTGTATTACTAACACTTTTTTTTCAAAACAAAACAAAAACTGATTTTGGAATTATATGAATTACAAAAAATTTTGGTTCAAGAAGAATTTAATATTTTTATGAAGATGGTCAGGCAACAGCTTGGAAGATGGTTGGTTGGTTGGTTTAAAAGAGGGGGGGGGGGGGGGGGACCAAACTGTGAGGTCATCAGTCCCTTGTTCCCAGTAAAATAATTACACACCGGAAAGCAGAAAAGAAAGATGTACAGCACAATAACAAGAGAAAGGAAGAACCAGAAGAATGTCAGAAGGACAAAAAACACTACTATGCACAGAACAGGAAAAGAAAACCATAGAGAGAAGCAAGAAACAGATAGAAGGGTTAAAAACAAGAGAGCAGATGACTGGCTGGCCGACCACGACAATAAAAAGGAAAAGCCAGCCACTCTGCGACACATTTGAACATCCACCCTAAAAGCATTAGAGTGGAGAACACAAAGTGACAAAGGACATGCGCTAAAACTTACATAGAATGATAAAACCAACCGTCGCATATAAAATGTAAAACTAAATTAGCCGATGAGGCATCATCAGCTAAAATTAATGGCAACGAGTCCGGTATCTGAAGAGTCCATTGCAGGGCATCCAAAGGAGGACAGCTCACTAAGATATGGGCCACTGTCAGCCGGGTGCCGCACTGACACTGAGGTGGGTCATCACAGTGCAGGAGGTAGCCATGTGTCACCTAAGTGTGGCCAATGCGGAGCCAGCAGTGAACCACAGAGTCCCTGCGAGAGGCCTGCATGGAGGACTGCCACACATTCATAGTCTCCATAATGGCATGCAGTTTGTTGTGCGTGCTGAGTCTATGCCATTTCATCTCCTGAAGCCGTAAAACCTTGCGGCGTAGTACTGAACACAGGTCAGTTGCAGAGAAGCCGATCTCCATAAGCGGTTTCTGCATAGCCTGCCACAAGTTCGTTGCCTGGTATTCCGACATGACCTGGGGTCCGGACAAACACCACTGAATGATCGGACTGTTCCAGGGCATACATGGACTCCTGGATGGTCACTATCAAAGGATGACAAGGGTAGCATTGGCCGAGAGCTTGTAGGCTGCTCAAGGAGTCAGTACACAGAAGAAATGCGTCCCCAGGGCATGAATGGATGTGCTCAAGGGCACGAAATATAGCCACGAGCTCAGCAGTGAAATCACTGCCGCCATCGGGCAAGGAATGCTATTCAATATGTCCTCCATGGACATGTGAGTGCCAGTGCGAGCTTCAGCCATTGAGCCGTCGGTGTAAACCACTTTGTAGCCTCGGTACATGTCAAGAATTGAGAGGAACTGGCAGAGGAGGGCTGCGGAGTTAACTGAGACCTTAGGGCGATATCAAAGGTCCAGGCGGAGCTGAGGCTTAGGTGTACACCATGGAGGTGTACATGAATGGACCTCAAGTATAGGTGGTAAAGGCAAGGACTCCAGTTCAGAAAGAAAGGATCGGACACTAACTGCAATTGGAAGCCCTGACCTGGGCTGCTGATGTGGGAGATGAACCGCTGTGGGTGGGAAAAGAAGACTGTGATTCGGATGCTCAGGAGAACTACGAATGTGTGATATATAACTGGCCAGCAGTTGTGCACACCTAACCTGCAATGGAGGCACTCCAGCTTCCACTAGGAAGCTAGGCGAACGCCACAGTGGTGCACTGGGCAGTGGAGGGTATTGAGGTGCTGCCAGCACTTCTGCTTAAGCTGATGTGGGTGAGGAAGCCAAGTCAATCAGGTGTCGAAAACCAGTCCTAAGAATCGATATGCCTCCACTACAGTGAGTGGATCATCATTAAGGTAAAGTTCTGGTTCTGAATGAACAGTACGATGCCACCAGAAGTGCTTAACACACGACTTTTGTGGCCAAGAACTGGAAACCGTGGGCTAGAGCCCATGACTGTGCCGTGTGAATGGTTCCCTGTAGGTACCGCTCAGCAACACCAGTACGGTGGGGCAGTATGAAATGCATAAGTCGTCTGCATACAGAGAAGGTGAGAAGGACGGCCCTACAGCTGCTGCTAGACCATTAATGGCCACTAAAAACAGAGACACACTCAATACAGAGCCCTGCAGGACCCCATTCTCCTGGATATGGTGGGGAACTATGGGAGGCACCAACATGGACAGCTAAAGTATGAAGCAACAGGAATATGGATAAAAATCGGGAGTGGGCATCAGATACCCCACTCGTACAATGTGGTAAGGATATGATGTCACCAGGTTGTGTCATTCACTTTTTGTAAATCAAACAAGACGGCAACCGGGTGTTGGCATCTAGAAAAGACTGCTCAGATGGCAGACTCTGATACACAAGATTATCAGTGGTAGAGTGACCCTGGCGGAAGCTGCCCTGACATGGAGCCAGTAGGCCACGTGACTCCAGGACCCAACCCAACCGCCAACACACCATACATTACAGCAGTTTACAAAGAACGTTGGTGAGGCTGATCGGCCGATAGCTATCCACATCAAGTGAGTTTTTACTGGGTCTGAGCACCGGAGTGATGGTGCTCTCCCACTATTGCAATGGAAAAATGCCATCGCACCACATCCAGTTGAAGATGACGAAGAGATGTCGCTTGCTGTCAGATGAGAGATGTTTAATCATCTGACTGTGGATCTGATCTGGTCCAGGAGCTGTGTCGGGGCAATGTGCAAGAGCACTGAGGAGCTCCCACTCTGTAAATGGGGAATTATAGGATTGACTGTGGCATTTAGTGAATGAGAGGACTTTTCCTTCCAGCTGCCGTTTGAGAGTGCGAAAGGCTGGAGCTAATTCTCCAACACAGAGGCTTGAGCATAGAGCTCAGCAAAGTGCTTGGCAATCGCATTTGCGTCAGTAGATAAAATGACATTTATGTTAACACTGGGAACAGCTGTTGGGGTCTGGTACCAGAAAACACATTTGATCTTTGCTCAGACTTGGGAGGGTGATGTATGGCACCCAATGGTCGAGACATATCTCTCCCAACACTCTGCTTCCGTCATTTGATAAGTTGGCAAATGTAAGTACGGAGCCGTTTAAAGGCTTTGTAGTGCTCCAGGGAAGGATGCCGCTTATGCCACTGTAGAAGTCGCTGACGCTCCTTAACTGCTTCAGCGACTTCTGGTGACCACCAAGGGACTATCCTTCACTGGGGTCACTCTAAACAGTGAGGAATTGTGTTTTCTGCCACAGAAACAATTGTTGTAGTCACCTGCTCAACCATCACATTGTTGTTCCTGTGTGGAGATTCAACGGTGAGAGCAGAGGTGAAAGTTTCCCAGTCTGCCTTGTTTAAAGCCCATTTGGGCAGGCGTCGGTGGGCTTGAGGCTGGGGCAGTGACAGGTAGATGGGGAAGTGGTCACTATCACACAGGTCGTCATGTGTTCTCCAGTGGATAGATGGAAGAAGTTCTGGGCTGTAAATTGATAAATCAATGGCTGAGTAACTACCTTGAGCCACAATGAAATGTGCGGCAGCCCCAGTATTTAAGAGGTAGAGGTTGAACAGAGACAGTAAAGCTCCGACATCACTGCCTCAGCCAGTAAGCACGGTGCCACCCACAAGGGGTTAAGGGCGTTAAAATCTCTCCCAAAAATAGGAAAGGTTTAGGGAGTTGATCAATGAATGCAGTTAATACATTCAAGGATACTACACCATCTGGAGGAAGAGATACATGACAGACAGTTATTTCCTGCACCGTCCTCATTCTGACAGCCACAGCTTCAAGAGGTGTTTGAAAGGGCACAGGTTCACTACAGACTGAGCTTAGGACATAAACACAAACTTCATCTGACACTTGATTACAGTCGCTACAGTTCCTGTAGTAACCCTTATAGCCATGGAGGGCAGGGGTCCACATTGCCGGGAGCCAGGTTTCATGGAGGGCAATGCAGAAAGTAGGTGCAAAGCTTAACAGTTGCTGTAGCTCAGCTAGGTGGTGGAAAAAACCACCGCAATCCCAATGGAGGATGACATCATCATGAGACTGGGAAGGCATGGAACATTCAATGAGGCAGTTTACGCCTCAGGGTCACCTGCTGCCACCAAGCAGTCTATATCCATTTGGTTTGAGGGTCCGGCGAGATCTAGGTCTTCAGCGGATGCAAGGATCTCCACCTCATCCGCAGACACAGAGCTTGGAGGTAGCGGTGGTGTGGGTGTCATTGCAATGCCCTTGCTCTTGGGGACCTTCTTTTTGGATTTCTCTTGCTGTTCCTTGGGTTTCCCTGGCTGGGAGGACTTCACTGATTCAGTCTCCGGGACTGAGGATGAGCGTGAAGACCTGTGACCAGCTGCTTTTGGGCTCTTCAGCCACTGGCAGGTGTCATCTTTTTCACTAGAAGAAACCGGGGAAGGGAGTGAGCCAAGGGACCCCTTCCTAGCAATAGCAGCCGTAGAAGTTGTACACTTCTCTGGCTTAGATGTGGGGACGCACGTCCCCAATGGTTGGGAGGGGGTGCTCCTTCTGAAGCACATAGTGCAGGAGCAACAGGGAGGGAAGTGCCCCCACCATCAAGGGGGCAGGTGTAGTCTTCTGGCTCTGAGAGGTGACTGGGGTTGGCGGAGCTTATGGGGCTAGAACTGTTGTGGTGGCAGCTAAGACAATGTCATGCGCACAGGATGTAGGCGTTCAATTTTCCTCTTAGCCTCAGTGTAGGTCAGTTGGTTCAGGGTCTTGTACTCCATGATTTTCCTTTTTTTCTGGAGAATTCTGCAGTCTGGCGAGCATGGTGAATGGTGCTCTCCACAGTTGACACAGATGGGAGGCGGGGCACATGGAGTATAGGAATGTGACAGGCGTCCGCAATCTCGACATGTGACACTGGAAGTACAGCAGGAAGACATCATTTAAAGCACCACATTGGGAGGGATATAGCGTTTTACATCGCAGCAGTAGACCATCACCTTGACCTTCTCGGGAAAAGTACCACCCTCAAAGGCCAAGATGAAGGCACCGGTGGCGACCTGATTATCCCTTGGACCCTGGTGAACCCACCAAACGAAATGTACACCTCGCCGTTCTACACTGGCGCGCAAAAGAAGGTCTGCAAAAGAAGGTCCCTGTGACATATGATACCCTGGACCATATTTAAGCTCTTATAGGGACGTGATGGTTACAGAAACATCTCCCAGCTTGTCACAAGCGAGTAACACCCGTGACTGGGCAGAGGATCCTGTTTTGATCAAGACTGACCCATATCTCATTTTGGACAAGCCCTCCACCTCCCCAAACTTGTCTTCTGAATGTTCAACAAAAAAACTGCGGCTTCATCATGAAAGATTCCCCATCAGCTCTCAAACATACAAGGTATCAGGGTGAATAACAGCCACTGCCATCATTAGCCTGACGTTCCTCCCATGGTGTGGCCAGGGAGGGGAACACTTTGGGGTCGCACTTCTGTGCGCTGAATTGAGCTTGTGAACACTTAGAGACTGCTGGTGTTTAACCACGAGCAAAAGATGATGTACTACACTTCATTGCATGTCATCCACCCTGATGCCACCCACTCTGATCAGGGGCCCTCCCCACAGGCGCCACCCAGCCGCAGCAAAGGCCACCTGACAGGATGTCCATTGCCGGGAGTCCCGATGCCCCAGGGGGATGGGCATCTACCCCTTGGCATACACGGGGAGTTAACGGTGGAGGCATCAGCAGAGCGATCCCTGTGTGGACAGGGGGCTACAACCAACAGGGTACATGGTGGCCCCACCACAACAGACTGGCTACCGTGCTGAATATCAGGTGCAACCAAGCAAACAAGTCCATTATCATTGTCAGCATGGAAAACAATGCTGCACAGTTGATGGGAAAATACGCACCCAGGAAGGTGACCTCACTAAACAGTTGGAGAATTAGCAGAAAAGCACATCCACGTCGACGAAGGATGCGATAGGTCTCGGCACATGATGGACACAATGCATTTTGAAAAATGGAGGTCAAACCCTACAGGGGACCATCACAAAGGCTGAAACCTGAGAGACTCCTTTTAGTCGCCTCTTACGACAGGCAGGAATACCTATTCTAACCCCCGGACATGCAGGGAGGAAAGCTTGGAAGAAACTAAGGTACGGTTGTTTCAAGGTTTCAAAATGTGTCAAACATTGCACAATTTTTGAGTATTAAAAATTAATAATTAAAAACAACTTGGTATTTTTCATGTAAACATCTATTATCGGTGCAGAAAAATATGAAAAATCTGACATGTCAAGAGTCAAATTATTTGTTGATTTCACGTGGACTGTCCCTTATTCCATGAAAGTTTTTTTTTTTTTTTCTCCTTTTGGAGAGAGATATTGAACACAGTTTTGAGTAAATCGTGTTTCGTATAAAGAAGAAGACAATTTTATACGTGGTCAGCATGTTGCCGTATTTTTCACTTAGAAAGTGTACTGTTATTGTAAAACTGACTTGCTCCAGACCATAAGGAAATGTAACCGCATCATGCAATAAAAATTATTTTATTGAACGGAAAAAATATTTCTATACTGAAGCAGGTCAAATCTCAATAAAATGTGTAAGACGAGAGAAAAAAAAGAGAAGGAAATAATGAATTATGTAGAGCAATACCAAAGAGAAAAACAGGCAACTGTCAAACACAAATTTTAATGGAGTCAAAAAGAGAGGTGGTATTACGTGGAATGACTACTGTATAATCTCCAAGTTACTGGAGGTCCAGTGATACTGAGTGCTTCCAGTACACTGTATATCAAATGTTGTATCTGTGGCATTTTGAGGTGGACTGTGGAAATAAAACCTATTCACATAACTCCTACAAACTGTAATTACATTAATTTTATCTGCATGTTCCTCACTGAGATTATAATGGGGAGTGAAGAATAGTGTTAAGATCTTCAGTGACAACAATTATACTAATAGCAAAGTGCACTATGGTATTGTATGTCCTGATGGTACCATTATCAATGGTGTTCTGCATTGGTGCAACACAAAATGAGGGCACAGCAGAGAATAGGCATTGTTGGTTTGGGTAAGAATTTCGCTACCTGGTCATCGGCAACAAGGGATGGCTGGAGCTGTGGGAGGTAAGTTGTGAGTGCCACATAGCTTGGTCACACCTGTAAGTCTTTCACAGTGTTGCACTGAATATATAGTTCATATAATAGAGAGAAACATTGCACGTGGGAAAATATTGAATATATAGTTCTTTTTACCAATGATGTGCTTTCATTTTCAGGTGCCTTTCCTTTGTAATGAGTGTAAGCATTTGTCTGGACTGGAAACAGCTATGTAGCACAGAATTACAATGTGTTTTGCGGCTGCCTAAATTTTGATCCTCTGTGCATGAATAAAACTATTCAAACATGTTCCAGCACAAACATCATGTTATTCATGGCTGTAATTTTCAGCATCTGCCATATATATTTTTCAGAATAAAATTTAGTCATCAGTTTCAAATATATTTTCATATTTTTAATATTTGCAGCTGATAACTAAATTTTATTCTGAAAAATAATGTGCTTTTATTTGTACTTTACTATGAATTACAGATATCTAGTTACAAATACTAACAAAGAGATAGAGGGGCTGGCCAGTACTTACCTCAGCTCAGTACAGCCGATAGATACACATAAAACAGAACCGAAAATTTACATTCCTAGCTTTCGGAACAAATGTTCCTTCATCAGGGAGGAGAGAGGGGAAAGAAAGGGAAGAAGGGAAAGGAGATTCAGTTACTCACAACCCAGGCTATGAAGCAACAGGGAAAGGAAAATAGGGAGGGTAGCAAGGATGGAGGCATGGTTGTCAGAGGGAAGCCAAAGATATTCTACTGTAAGTACTGTGCCAGCTTCAAACCAAAGAGGATGCATACAGAAGTAAAGAGGTATATAGTATAAACACAACTATGTAGGATGAAAAGATGCGTGAATGGCTAAAGAGGAAAGGGAAAGAGGAGAAGACTGAAGAGTAAATGGGAGTGAGGTTGTTTAACGTAGGTTCAGTCCAGGGGGATGGCGGGATGAAAGGATGTGTTGGAGTGCAAGTTCCCATCTCCGCAGTTCAGAGGGACTGGTGTTTGGTGGGAGAAGCCAAATGGCACATACGGTGTAGCAGGTTCCTAGGTCCCTAGAATTACGCTGGGGGGCATGCTCCGCTACTGGGTATTGGGCATCTCCTAGGCGGACAGTTCGTCTGTGTCCGTTCATGCGCTCAGCCAGCTTAGTTGTTGTCATGCCGATGTAAAAGGCTGTGCAGTGCAGGCATGTCAGTTGATAAATGACATGTGTAGTTTCACACGTGGCCCTGCCTTGAATTGTGTATGTTTTACCAGTAGCGGGGCTGGAGTAGGTGGTTGTGGGGGATCGCTTTTGCGGCACGCGCGATCGCTTTTGCGGCACGCGCGATCGCTTTTGCGGCACGCGCGATCGCTTTTGCGCCACTCGCTATCTCTGTTTTTGAGCAACGTGTGTTCTTTGCCCCTGATCTGGACATACTTGCTTGGTCTGGTCAACTTTTTCCGTATTTTTCTTATTTAGTGGTCTTCCTTTGGTATTGAACATTACCAACACAATTTCTTTCTTTCTTTCTCGTCCTTCCCTCCCCGTTTTATTCCTTCTTATGATTACTATTTCTACTTTAGTTATTTAATTTCCCTACCCACCAGTTACCCACTATGTACCCTAATCCTATACCACATTATTTACATTCATTCCGGAAACATGCATTCACCGTAGCCAAACTGCAATCCCACATACTTTTCCTCCGGTCCTGCTTAACCTTTGGAATTATCCCTAAAGGACTTACCTTAAAAGTTCCCATCTCCGGGTGCAATTCCTCCTTCCACCAGTCTCTCCTGGACTTCCAGAACCTTCAATCCTTAGCCCTTACCCAACTTGTCCTGAATCTCTACACTACTTCATGTAACCACCAATCCCAACAGCTCCTATCTCTCTTCAAAGTCCTTCACCTCTCAAACCCTTGCTTGGAGAACACACTCAGGAACATCATCCTAGAAGCCAGCTGCAAACTTGAGTTCCATGCCACACACCACCTGAAAAAACTATCCACAGTGCTAGTGCAACACCTAAGAAGTGGGGTCCCTCTCCCTATACCTCACAAACACCAACCACAACAGAACCTTCAACAAATCCCTCTCATAGCCAACAAACCTAGCCTAGCCACCCTACTCAATCTCCCCATCCCAGCACATACCCCACACAGACCAAATCTCAACTATAACCACAGTCAAATGTCACATATCACTAGTCCCAATTCAGTCCTAAACCTCTCATCCAGATCCCTCTCTCCTCCAGAGACATCTGTTCTATCAAAAGGCTTAACCTTTAGCCCCACGCCTAAATTCAACCACACTGCCCTGGTTAAAGATCTCCTCTCATTCACTCGGAACCTCAACTGGAAATATCACTTCACTACCCAAACACAGCCCCCAAATACTAGACCCAGTGTTGAACCCTGTCTAGAACAGTTCCGACTGCCTTCCCAAAGGGATCCTCCTCCCCTCCCCCAAAACCATCCCTTGCAGACATTTCAGGAATTCCTCACATCCAGTGTTGCCTCCCAGTCCTTCTTGAAGAACATCCCGACAACCCCCAACATCACCCCAGCTGAATCCCGTGCCATTAAGGAGCTGAAAATAGACCGCTCTATTGTCATCCTCCCGGCGGATAAACGCTCCACAACTGTCGTACTTGACCATGTGGAGTATGTGGCAGAAGGACTGCGTCAACTCTCCGACACCTCAACCTACAAAGCTGTTACCCAGGAACCCATTCCCTCCATCCAGACTGAGCTGCAAAAAATCCTAAAAATCCAAGATCCCTCACAAGGCCTCACAACGGCTTCCATAGACTTACTCACTCCACCTGAGCCACGTACCCCTACCTTCTACCTATTACCCAAAATCCACAAAGAGAACCATCCTGGCCGTCCCATTGTAGCAAGCTTCAAAGCCCCAACCGAACGTATCTCAGCTTTGGTAGACCAGCACCTCCAACCTATCACCCGCAGACTCCCATCCTACATCAAAGACACAAACCACTTCCTAGAACCCCTCAAATCCATTCCCACTCCTCTCCCACCTGAAACCTTTCTTGTCACCATAGATGCTACATCCCTTTACACAAACATCCCACATACCCATGGTCTCTCTGCCCGTGAGCACTACCTCTCCCAACGCCCACCCGAAGATCTTCCAAAAACCTCGTTCCTTATCACACTTACCAACTTCATCCTCACCCATAACTACTTCACTTTTGAAGGCCAGACCTACAAACAAATCAGGGGAACGGCCATGGGAACCAGGATGGCTCCGTCCTATGCCAACCTCTTCATGGGCCGCATGGAGGAGGCTTTCCTGAAGACCCAACAGCTGCTTCCCCTGGCCTGGTATAGGTTTATAGATGACATCTTTGTGGTCTGGACTCATGGTGAAGAAACACTCCTTAATTTCCTCCATAACCTCAACTCCTTTTCGAATCTGAATTTCACCTGGTCCTTCTCCAAAACCCAAGCCACCTTCCTGGATGTTGACCTTCATCTTGTTGAAGCTCACATCCACACCTCTGTCCATATCAAACCCACAAACAAACAACAGTACCTTCACTTCGATAGCTGCCATCCATTCCACATCAAACGCTCCCTTCCCTACAGCCTAGGTATTCGTGGCAAACGCATCTGCTCCAGTGATGAATCCCTCAACAATTACACCAATAACCTGACCAGTGCTTTCCTCTCCCGCAACTATCCTGCAGACCTTGTCCACAAACAGATCTCCCGAGCAATACATTCCTCCCTGTCCAACAACAATGTTCCTACCCCCAGACCACACAGAAGCATCCCCCTTGTCACCCAATATTATCCTGGCCTCGAAAACATCAACAAATTACTCCGCCAGGGATATGACTTTCTCAAGTCAACCCCTGAAATGAGATCATCCCTTGACAAAATTCTCCCCACACCACCCAGTTGCCTTTCGTCGCCCCCCTAACCTCCGTAACATCCTTGTTAAACCCTACAATATTCCCAGACTACCTTCTCTACCCAGCGGTTCCTACCCCTGTAACCGACCCCACTGCAAAACCTGCCCCATGCATCCTCCCCACAACCACCTACTCCAGCCCCGCTACTGGTAAAACATACACAATTCAAGGCAGGGCCACGTGTGAAACTACACATGTCATTTATCAACTGACATGCCTGCACTGCACAGCCTTTTACATCGGCATGACAACAACTAAACTGGCTGAGCGCATGAACGGACACAGACGAACTGTCCGCCTAGGAGATGCCCAATACCCAGTAGCGGAGCATGCCCTCCAGCATAATTCTAGGGACCTAGGAACCTGCTACATCGTATGTACCATTTGGCTTCTCCCACCCAACACCAGTCCCTCTGAACTGCGGAGATGGGAACTTGCACTCCGACACATCCTTTCATCCCGCCATCCCCCTGGACTGAACCTACGTTAAACAACCTCACTCCCATTTACTCTTCAGTCTTCTCCTCTTTCCCTTTCCTCTTTAGCCATTCACGCATCTTTTCATCCTACATAGTTGTGTTTATACTATATACCTCTTTACTTCTGTATGCATCCTCTTTGGTTTGAAGCTGGCACAGTACTTACAGTTGAATATCTTTGGCTTCCCTCTAACAACCATGCCTCCATCCTTGCTACCCTCCCTATTTTCCTTTCCCTGTTGCTTCATAGCCTGGGTTGTGAGTAACTGAATCTCCTTTCCCTTCTTCCCTTTCTTTCCCTTCTCTCCTCCCTGATGAAGGAACATTTGTTCCGAAAGCTAGGAATGTAAATTTTCGGTTCTGTTTTATGTGTATCTATCGGCTGTACTGAGCTGAGGTAAGTACTGGCCAGCCCCTCTATCTCTTTGTTAGTATTTGTTTCACATCTTTATATGAGATTTTCCATTAATCATTTAGATATCTAGTTACTGTGGCTGTGTGTTCTATTGAGATTATCTTGCATTACAAGTTTCTCTTATGTAACCATAATGACATCCCGACAAAGTAAAGGTCTCCAGGGCGCAGAACCTGGGAGAATCATGGTGTAGGGTGATTACACTCCCTCAGCAGCTGCAGCCCAGTAAGCATACCATGGGTACCATCATTTTGCCTTGTAAGCAGTATGGCTCTGTTTCTTTAATCTGTTTTATTATATGCTAATATCTTTAATCATGGGCATGGGGAAAATTAAGCTTAGTGAAGTAATAATGTGCGGAATGTTCTGGCTGAGAATTACAAATTATTTAGCAGTAAAGGAGATGGCTTACCGAAAGGCAGATGTGCTGCATCATCGATAGGTACACAAACAAAGGTACAGATTTAGCTAACTTTTGGAATGGTATTTCTTTTTCAAGCTAGTAGGAGAAACAAACACACACACACACACACACACACACACACACACACACACAGTCACATGCATACGCCTGTCTCCCTACATTGTGGTCAGTCAACTGCCAGCTCTTTCCTGGCCCACAACGAGTGTACTGGAGTGAGGTGGGGTTATGGGGTGGGGTGATGTGAGGGATGGAGAGAGGCAGAATGCAGGGAGGGGGTTGGGAGGACGTGTCTAGTGGTTCGTGGGGGAGTATTGAGCCATCTGTAGGCTAGCTGGGGTTGCAGGTAGAGGGGCAGGTGGTAGACGACTGGGCATACGATTTCACAGACAAGGGCGTGAGTTGGCAGTACACAACTAGCTGACACGAATTAGGTGGGTGTTACTGCGACAGGCGATGGTGCGCGCACACACACACACACACACACACACACACACACACACACACACACTAGTGGGTGGGGGTGAGGGGGACAGGGAGTTACTTTAGGTTTAGGCCAGGTAGGTTACAGGAGCGAAGGATGTGCTGTAAGGATAGCTCCCACCTGTGCAGCTCAGAAAAGCTCAAGATGGTGGGGAGGATCCAGATGGAATGGGTTGTGAAACAGCCATTGAAATCTCACATGTTGTGCTCAGCTGCACATTGTGCCACTGGATGGTACACCTTGTTTTTGGCAATAGTATGGTGGCGGCTATTCATTCTGGTTGACAGCTGGTTGGTTGTCATACCAATTTGAAATGCTGTGCAGGGGTTGCAGCAGAGCTTGTATATAACATGGTTACTTTCACAGGTGGCTTGGCCTCTGATCGGGTAGGATAAGCCTGTGATGCGACTGAAGTAGGTGGTGCTGGGTGGGTGGATTGGACAGGTCTTGCATTTGGGTCTTCCACAAGGGTACGATGCCTGTGACAGAGAATTGGGTGTGGGAGTGGCATAGGAATGGACTAGGATGTTGTGGAGGGGATGGAAGTATCGTGGGTAAGTTGACCCTCATTTCAGGGTATAATGCTAGATAAACAAAGCCCTGATCAAGGACGTGGTTCAGTTGTTCCAGTCCCAGGTGGTATTGGGTGACAAGGGGGGGGGGGGGGGGGTTGGTTCTTGGTATGGTTGTGAGGAACAAGGGAATGTGGGGATATGGCGTGGGAGATCTGTTTGTGTATTAGGTATGGAGGGTATTGCCTGTCTGCTAAGGCCTTTGTCAGACCTCAGTGTACTGGCCGAGGGAGTCTTCATCACTGCAGATGCATCTACCATAGGTGGCCTGGCTGTATGGGAGTGGTATTTTGGTGTGGACGGTGTGGCAACTGTCAAAGTGTAGGTACTGTTGGTGATTGGTGGGTTTGATGTGGACCTAGGTGTAGACGGAGGCATTTGAGAGAAGGAGATAGACATCTAGGAAGATGGCATTATGGTGGAGGAGCACCAGGTGAAGAGGATGGGAGTGAAATTTTTGAGATTGTGGAGGAATGAGGATAAGGTGTCCTGGCCTTGGGTCCAAATTAAAGATGTTATCAATAAACCTGAACCAGATCAGGGGTTTATGCAGGTGCCCTTGGCTGTGCCACGAATTTGTCTGTATACCTTCCCTTCATAGGCGAAGTAATTATGGGTTAGGATGTAGTTGGTTACGTGTGCGAGAAAGGAAGTGGTGAGTTTGGAATATGCAGAGCATTGGGAGAGGTAGTGTTCAGTTGCAGCACAGCCATGGGCATGAGCAATGTTGGTGTACAAGGAGGTTGCATCTACAGTGACAAGTAGAGACTCGGCAGGTAAGGGTGTGGGGATGGCGGAGAGCCAGTTCAGGAAGTGGTTAGTATCTTTAATGTGGAAGGCTAGGTTTTGGACAATTGGTTGCAGATGTTGGTCAACAAGCGCTGAGATCCTTTCAGTGGTGGCACTGTAACCAGCCACAATGGTGCACCCAGGATTGTTAGGGTTGTGGATTTTGGGTGTTCTGCCACCCATCCAACCTACACAACATACTAATCGATCTCTATGCCACTCCCACCTCCAATACCCTGCCCTTGTGGAAGACCTGCCCAATCTACCTCCTCCCCCCCTGCACCCCCTACTCCAGTTCCATCATAGGCTCATCCCACACCATCAGAGACCAGGCCATCTGTGAAAGCAGCCATGTTATATACCAGCTCTGCTGCAACCACTGCAGTGTTTTACATTGGTATGACAACCAACCAGCTGTCAACCAGAATAAATCACTTCTACCAAACTGTTGCCAAAAACAACATGGACCATCCAGTGGCACAACATGCAGCAGAGCACAAAATGCAAGATTTCAATGGTTGCTTCACAACCCATACCATCTGGCTCCTCCCGATTACCAAAAGCTTCTCTGGGTTGCGCAGGTGGGAGCTATCCTTCACTCCCGTAACCTCCCTGGCCTAAATCTAAAGTAACTCGCTGTCCCCCACCCCACCCACTAGTGTGTGTGTGTGTGTGTGTGTGTGTGTGTGTGTGTATACACCATCCTCTGCCATCTCATGCCTGTGTGTGTGTGAGTATACACCATCCTCTGCCATCTCATGCCCTAGTCTGGGAAATCACATGCCGTCATTTGCCACCTGCCCCTCTACCTGCACCCCCAGCTAGCCCACAGATGGCTCCTCACTCCCCCATGAACTATTAGACGCCTCCTGCCTCTCTCCAACCCTCATCCCATCCCATGCTGCATCCCACCTGACTCCAGTACAATCACTGTGGGCCAGAAAAAAAGAGTTGGCAGTCAACTGAGAGCAATGTGGGGAGACAGGAGTGTGCATGTGACTGACTCTGTGTGTGTGTGTTTTCTTTTTTTTCCCTCCTACTAGCTTGAAAAAGGTATTTCATTCCAAAAGCTAGCTAAGTCTGTACACAGTTCTTCTGCCTTTGAGTGAGTCATCTCCTTTATTCCTAAATAATTCGAAGTTTAGTCAAGAATAGAGTAATGATCACATCATGGGTGACAAGCTTCTCCATATTTGTTAACAGCTTTCATGAAGGATCCACTCTCAATGACATTAGACACTCGCTGCTAAATACAAGTAAAACTGAATACCGCCACATCCACTCTCTGAAGTTAATGACATGGAAGATTCATTATGCAGCAGGCAGGGTGTCGTTTGAAGACTTGTGTCTAGACACGGTAAAAAATAAATAAATGACATTACTCCTGTCAGATTAGATTAGATTATTTCGTAATGATGTGGAACGAGTCAAATTTTCCAATACATGATATAATTAAATTAATTTAACAACATACTTAAGTTAATATAGCAACTTTTTTTATTTTTTGTGTTTTTATTATTTTTTTATTTTTTATTTTTTTAATATTTTTTGTTTTTTTTCTTTTTTTTTCTTAATTTATATCCAAAAATTCCTCTATGGAGTAGAAGGAGTTGTCATTCAGAAATTCTTTTAATTTATTCTTAAATACTTATTGGTTATCTGTCAGACTTTTGATACTATTTGGTAAGTGACTAAAGACTTTAGTGCCAGTATAATTCACCCCTTTCTGTGCCAAAGTTAGATTTAATCTTGAATAGTGAAGATCATCCTTTCTCCTAGTATTGTAGTTATGCACACTGCTATTACTTTTGAATTGGGTTTGGTTGTTAATAACAAATTTCATAAGAGAGTATATATACTGAGAAGCTACTGTGAATATCCCTAGATCCTTAAATAAATGTCTGCAGGATGATCTTGGGTGGACTCCAGCTATTATTCTGATTACACGCTTTTGTGCAATAAATACTTTATTCCTCAGTGATGAATTACCCCAAAATATGATGCCATATGAAAGCAATGAGTGAAAATAGGCGTAGTAAGCTAATTTACTAAGATGTTTATCACCAAAATTTGCAATGACCCTTATTGCAAACGTTTCAGCAGATCATCAATGTGTTTCTTCCAATTTAATCTCTCATCAATGGACACACCTAAAAATTTGGAATATTCTACCTTAGCTATATGCTTCTGATTAAGGTCTATATTTATTAATGGCATCATACCATTCACTGTACAGAACTGTATGTACTGTGCCTTATCAAAATTCAGTGAGAGTCCGTTTACAAGGACTCTTACTTGCTCATTCCACAAGTTCATGCAGTGCTTGTGAGATAAAATCCTAGCAATTTCATTGCCAAAATTCAATGATAGCATTGCAGAATTCACACATTTTTGTGATTCCTTTAGTTATTACTAATGAATTCTCAATTGATGTCCAGTGATATTATTATTATTATTATTATTATTATTAATAATAGTAGTTGTCTAGTGTGGTGAACCACGTAAGCTGACTGAGAATTTACCGATTACAGAAAGTGATGTTAAGATTGCATGGGATGTTCAAAGATATAACAATCCCTAGTTAATTGCTGATTTACATAGAAAAGAACTTCTGTATCTCCCCAACACCAGAAATGAAGCTGCTTAGGACTTATGAATATTAATCAACCAGCTACTGAGAAATCTGAACACAGTTAAGATCATCCAGGTTGGCATTCCATTTCATAAGGTTGCACATCTTGGCAGGTCAGCATTTCACTGCATGAGGTATTACCGTAGCACATATTTGTGTATCACACTGGTGTGAATCTGAGGAAACAATGGGAATCCAAAACAACTGGCACCTCATTTCCCTGTCTGAAAGATCTGGTGGCATTTCTAGAAACCAGCTGTCAGATGTTAGAGTTTATTCATTCAGACAAAATGCTGCACCAGCCCCAACAGCAGGCTACAAAGCATACCAGTGTAGAATGGTAGAATTCTCACGGAACACTTCTCACCACTACTTCCAACCGTGACTTCTGTAACTCGACACACAGGCTAAGTAATTGTCTCAAGTTCTAAAGAGAGTGATACTGCAAGCAAAACAGACTCTGTGAGCACACAGGTTATAGCTCAACTGTCTGGGAATGAATCACAGGCAGAAGGACTGCCAGGTCGGCAGCTGCCACATTTGTGAGAAGTCACATAATACACTACTGCGCAAGAAATAATCATGGGCATCTGCAGAAATTTACTGAAGTTGGAGCAAAATTCTAAAACCGCCATTTTTTATGTAACCGGTTCACTGAAACTGAAAACACATTGCACACCAAGAACTAACTTTGACAATACGTTTTGTGTAAACTAATTTTATCTCAAACAATTTGCTAATTATCTTCAACGCAAAGGAATTGCCGATATTGGCTATGAGCAAGCACTGAATGAGGGTAATGGGCAAGGGGTGCTAAAATAGCTAGGTAGTCTGTGCAGCTATGATGATTACTGTGTTCAGATGGCTTAGTGGTCAGACATCTGCCTAGTAAGCAGGAGATCCAGGTTTGAATCCTGGTCCGACATAAATTTTCAACATTCCCCATTGATTTCAATCAATGCCTGCTTGCTGCCAATGTCTGCATTCCTTTGTGTCTGTGCTCAATGGCTGCTGGATCAAAATGGTGCCCATTCTTTCAAAAATGTCTGAAAGAAGAGATATCACACATATATTATAATTATAATAGAAGGAAACATTCCACGAAGGAAAAATATACCTAAAAACAAAGATGATGTGACTTACCAAATGAAAGTGCTGGCAGGTCGATAGACACACAAACGAACACAAACATACACACAAAATTCAAGCTTTCGCAACAAACTGTTGCCTCATCAGGAAAGAGGGAAGGAGAGGGAAAGACGAAAGGATGTGGGTTTTAAGGGAGAGGGTAAGGAGTCATTCCAGTCCCGGGAGCGGAAAGACTTACCTTAGGGGGAAAAAAGGACGGGTATACACTCGCACACACACACATATCCATCCACACATATACAGACACAAGCAGACATATTTAAAGACCATGTCTGCTTGTGTCTGTATATGTGTGGATGGATATGTGTGTGTGTGCGAGTGTATACCCGTCCTTTTTTCCCCCTAAGGTAAGTCTTTCCGCTCCCGGGACTGGAATGACTCCTTACCCTCTCCCTTAAAACCCACATCCTTTCGTCTTTCCCTCTCCTTCCCTCTTTCCTGATGAGGCAACAGTTTGTTGCGAAAGCTTGAATTTTGTGTGTATGTTTGTGTTCGTTTGTGTGTCTATCGACCTGCCAGCACTTTCATTTGGTAAGTCACATCATCTTTGTTTTTAGGTATATATTATAATTATCTACTTAGTACTTTTAAAAGAGATTCATTCAGTAGTAAACAGTAGCCATATTTCAATATTTTATGCAATATTTTCATATTATTAATATGTACGCAACGGCTGAAAGCAAGGGGAAACTACGGCTGTAATTTTTCCTGAGGGCATGCAGCTTTACTGTATGATTAAATGATGATGGCGTCCTTTGGGTAAAATATTCCGGAGGTAAAATAGTCCCCCATTTGGATCTCCGGGCAGGGACTACTCAAGAGGACGTCGTTATCAGGAGAAAGAAAACTGGCTTTCTATGGATCGGAGCGTGGAATGTCAGATCCCTTAATCGGGCAGGTAGGTTAGAAAATTTAAAAAGGGAAATGGATAGGTTAAAGTTAGATATAGTGGGAATTACTGAAGTTCGGAGGCAGGAGGAACAAGACTTTTGGTCAGGTGAATACAGGGTTATAAATACAAAATCAAATAGGGATAACGCAGGAGTAGGTTTAATAATGAATAAAAAAAATAGGAGTGCGGGTAAGCTAATACAAACAGCATAGTGAACGCATTATTGTGCCCAAGACAGACACGAAGCCCATGCCTACTACAGCACTACAAGTTTATATGCCAACTAGCTCTGCAGATGATGAAGAAATTGATGAAATGTATGATGAAATAAAAGAAATTATTCAGAGAGTCAAGGGAGACAAAAGTTTAATAGTCATGGGTGACTGGAAATCGAGAGTAGGAAAAGGGAGAGAAGGAAACACAGTAGGTGAATATGGATTGGGGCTAATAAATGAAAGAGGAAGCCGCCTGATAGAATTTTGCATAGAGCACAACTTAATCATAGCTAACACTTGCTTCAAGAATCATAAAAGAAGGTTGTATACATGGAAGAAGCCTGGAGATACTGACTGGTTTCAGATAGATTACATAATGGTAAGACAGAGATTTAGGAACCAGGTTTTAAATTGTAAGACATTTCCAGGGGCAGATGTGGACTCTGATCACAATCTATTGGTTATGAACTGTAGATTAAAACAGAAGAAACTGCAAAAAGGTGGGAATTTAAGGGAGATGGTACCTGGATAAACTGAAAGAACCAGAGGTTGTACAGAGTTTCAGGGAGACCATAACGGAACAATTGACAGGAATGGGGGAAACAAAAACAGTAGAAGAAGATTGGGTAGCTTTGAGAGATGAAGTAATGAAGGCAGCAGAGGACCTAGTAGGTAAAAAGACGAGGGCTAGAAGAAATCCTTGGGTAACAGAAGAAATATTGAATTTAATTGATGAAAGGAGAAAATATAAAAATGCAGTACATGAAGCATGCAAAAAGGAATACAAACATCTCAAAAACGAGATCGACAGGAAGTGCAAAATGGCTAAGCAGGGATGGCTAGAGGACAAATGTAAGGATGTAGAGGCTTATCTCACTAGGGGTAAGATAGATACTGCCTAGAGGAAAATTAAAGAGACCTTTGGAGAAAAGAGAACCACTTATATGAATATCAAGAGCTCAGATGGAAACCCAGTTCTAAGCAAAGAAGGGTAAGCAGAAAGGTGGAGGGAGTATATACAGGGCCTATACAAGGGCAATGTACTTGAGGACAATATTATGGAAATGGAAGAGGATGTAGATGAAGATGAAATGGGAAATACGATGCTGTGTGAAGAGTTTGACAAAGCACTGAAAGACCTGAGTCGAAACAAGGTTCCGGGAGTAGACAACATTCCATTAGAACTACTGACGGCCTTGGGAGAGCCAGTCCTGACAAAACTCTACCATCTGGTGAGCAAGATTTATGAGACAGGTGAAATACCCTCAGACTTCAAGAAGAATATAATTATTCCGATCCCAAAGAAAGCAGGTGTTGACAGATGTGAAAATTACCGAACAATCAGTTTAATAAATCACGGATGCAAAATACTAACGCGTATTCTCTACAGACGAGTGGAAAAACTGGTAGAAGCTGACCTCGGGGAAGATCAGCTTGGATTCCGTAGAAATATTGGAACATGTGAGACAATACTGACCCTATAACTTATCTTAGAAGAAAGGTTAAGGAAAGGCAAACCTACATTTCTAGCATTTGTAGACTTAGAGAAAGCTTTTGACAATGTTGACTGGAATACTCTCTTCCAAATTCTGAAGGTGGCAGGGGTAAAATACAGGGAGCGAAAGGCTATTTACAATTTGTACAGAAACCAGATGGCAGTTATAAGAGTCGAGGGGCACCAAAGGGAAGCAGTGGTTGGGAAGGGAGTGAGACAGGGTTGTAGCCTATCCACGATGTTATTCAATCTGTATATTGAGCAAGCAGTGAAGGAAACAAAAGAAAAATTCGGAGTAGGTATTAAAATCCATGGAGAAGAAATAAAAACTTTGAGGTTCGCCGATGATATTGTAATTCTGTCAGAGACAGCAATGGACTTTGAAGAGCAGTTGAACGGAATGGACAGTGTCATGAAAGGAGGGTATAAGATGAACATCAACAAAAGCGAAACGAGGATAATGGAATGTAGTCGAATTAAGTCGGGTGATGCTGAGGGAATCAGATTAGGAAATGAGACACTTAAAGTAGTAAAGGAGTTTTGCTATTTGGGGAGCAAAATAACTGATGATGGTCGAAGTAGAGAAGATATCAAATGTAGACTGGCAATGGCAAGGAAAGCGTTTCTGAAAAAGAGAAATTTGTTAACTTCGAGTATTGATTTAAGTGTCAGGAAGTTGTTTCTGAAAATATTTGTATGGAGCATAGCCATGTATGGAAGTGAAACATGGACGATAAATAGTTTGGACAAGAAGAGAATAGAAGCTTTCGAAATGTGGTGCTACAGAAGAATGCTCAAGATTAGATGGGTAGATCACATAACTAATAAGGAGGTATTGAATAGGATTGGTGGGAAGAGAAGTTTGTGGCACATCAACTAGAAGAAGGGATCGGTTGGTAGGACATGTTCTGAGGCATCAAGGGATCACCAATTTAGTATTGGAGGGCAGTGTGGAGGGTAAAAATCATAGAGGGAGACCAAGAGATGAATACACTGAACAGATTCAGAAGGATGTAGGTTGCAGTAAGTACTGGGAGATGAAGAAGCTTGCACAGGATAGAGTAGCATGGAGAGCTGCATCAAACCAGTCTCAGGACTGAAGACCACAACAACAACAATATGTATGCTACCTTTTTTATCTGACAATCTGAAATTATATTACATTCAGGGTAACCAGTGAGTCATGAAACATGGCTTTAATGTAACGACCAGATAACTGAATTTTTTTGCATTTCTGATTTATCTATTTGACTCTTACCTACTTTGTGTGCTAGAAGTAAATACCTTGATTTACCTACTTGTAATACTTAACCAGAGTACATGTTGAGATATTTATGCAGCCTGTGCATAAACAATACTGTCTAGATTGTCAACAATTTTTGGCGAGAATTTTATTTGTCCAGTGTATTTTGTAACATATAAAGAAACCAGGTGTGTCAGTGATTTCAGAGCTCTCTTATAATAATAATAATTTGTTAGTTACAAGTGCCAGAGGGAAAAATATGGTGGAAGCTGTTCGACAGAATTTAGAGTCTCATGCTGGTCTGTATTTCAATACTACAGTACTGTGATGCTTTATTTCTCTTTCTTGTTTTCTTTATTTTCTGTAGACACTAAGTGGAAACATTCAAAATTATCTTCTTAGTTTCTTATGTTTGTTACGCTGAAATATAATATAGACAATATACTAAAACATGTTTCTGTTCTTCTATATGTAGCACCGCTTCTTTACATGTCCTGAGGGGGAAAGGGGGGGAGGGGGGAATACCCAAATCAATCACTTTGCCTTCTACTTTGCTTGCCAATGACAACAATCCTAATTCAGATTCACCATCTGTATCTCTCCTCCTACCTTGGAATACCAATCATCATTTGATGATGAATCAAACAATAGCTGCAGAGAAGAGCATGTTTTAATTTGAAGCATTTAAAGCCAGCTGAGATCAATGAAATAGAACAAGTGCTGTTTCAAAGAGCAACTGAAGGTGACATTACTTATGTACAGCCCTTTAAACAACACAATTTAGAAGATATGGGGCAAACACCTTCACCTTCAAGAACAAGCAACACTAAATAAAAATTGAAATATACAGAGCAGTGAACTAGAAATGTTTCCAAAATCAGAATGCAGTGGCAAGAATACTACATTTCATTCAGGAAACTGTGTGTTTCCAGGAGTATGCATGAAAGAAGAATGTCCAAACAACTGCAGAAGGAAGTGCTATAAAAAGGCTGAAAATGTTTTAAAGACATTACCAATTAGAGACTTATGAGAGAAAACGAGACTTTATTCACAATAAGACATATCTTTATAAAGACTAGTACATGAGTGAATTCAACAAGAAACTAGATTGTTATTTTCTAGTTGCCAAGAAGATAACAAAATGAATCCATGTCTTTAAATGGTTTTTGAAGACACTTGGAATATGTAAAGGTTTTGGAGATATAGCAATGAACAGAACATCTGAAAACACAAATGAAGAAGACAAAAGGGACCACCATGTAAAAAAAAAATCAATTTGCCAGAACTTTTGGATAGTGCAAGGGATCACATCCAAAGTTTTGCAGTTGTTGAATCCCATTGTTGTCACTCTGGGAAAAGAAGAAAATTCCTAATCCCGTCACTTAATATAACACTCATGTACTCCCTGTACAAATCTGTGTATACAGAAAATGCCCTTGAAACCACTAAAACCCATATTTACAGAAAAATATTTTCAGATTCCTAAAATCTCCATTTTCATTATTGCAAAAAACACCATTGTCTAACATAGCCTACAGTACTGCTGGGTTCAATAAAGATGAATTAAAACCTAATTGTAATAGTCACCTTTTAACAAAAGGCAGGGTTAGAGACAAGAAACAAGACAAGGGCCAAGCACAAAACTCAGATGGCACTTTTGTGAGTTGCAACTTCGATATCCAGCAGGTCTTGTTGGCACCACCTGATCTATATCCACATCTATACTCTGCAAAGTGCATGGCAGAGGGTACGTCCTGCTGTATGAGTTTTAGGTTTCTTCCTGTTCCATTCACATATTGAACATGGGAAGAATGACTGATTGAATGCCTTGTGCGGGCGTTTGTGTGTGTGTGTGTGTGTGTGTGTGTGTGTGTGTGTGTGTGTGTGTGTGTGTGTGTGTGTGTTATTCTAACCTTGTCCTCATGATCCTTACATGAGCAATACTTAGTGGGTTGTACTATATTCCTCGAGTAATCATTTAAACTTTATTAGAAAACTTTTTTCAGCATAATTGCCATCTATATTCAAGAGTCTACCAGTTCAGATCTTTCAACATCTTGTGATACTCTCCTGCAGGTCAAACAAACCTGTGACCGAAACTTCCTGGCAGATTAAAACTGTGTGCTGGACCGAGACTGTGTGCCGGACCGAGACTCAAACTCGGGACCTTTGCCTTTCGCGGGCAAGTGCTCTACCAACTGAGCTACCCAAGCACCACTCACGTCCCATCCTCACAGCTTTACTTCTGCCAGTAGACAAAGGTCCCAAGTTTGAGTCTCGGTCCGGCACACAGTTTTCATCTGCCAGGAAGTTTCATATCAGCGCACACTCCGCTGCAGAGTGAAAATCTCATTCTGGAAACCTGTGACCATTTGTGCTGCCCTTCTCTGTATATTCAATATCCCCAGTTGGTCCTATTTGATACAGGTCCCACACATGTTAGGAATATTCTAGAATGTGTTGCAAGAGTGATTTGTAAACAATCTTCATTGCAGTCATTGCATTTCCCCAATATTCTACAAATGAACCGAAGTCTACCACCCGCTTTATCCACAACAGGACCTATGTGATCATCCCATTTCATATCCCTACAAAGAGTTACACCCAGGTATTTGCAGGAGTTGGCCAATTCCAACTAACTCACCAGTATTATAATCACAGGATACTACTTTTTTCCATTTTTTCAAGTGCACAATTTTACGTTTCTGAACATTTCCAGCAAGCTGCTAATTTTTGCACCATTTTGAAATCTTAGACCTGACTGCATATTTATGCAGCTTTTTTCAGGCAGTACTTCACTACAGATAACTGTGTCATCTGCAAAAAGTCTGAGGTTACAATTAATATTATCTGCAAGGCTATTAATACACAACATGAACAGCAAGGGTCCCAACACACTTAATTGGGGCACATCTGAAGTTGTTTCTACATCTGGCAATGACTCTCCATCCCAGATAAAATGCTGCATACTCCCTACCAAAAAAGTCCTCAGACCAGTCACAAATTTCAAAAAGTGGGAACTCCAGGTTGGAATATTAACACTGTAAGGAAACAACAAATTGCTACTTATTGTAAACATGATACATTAAGTTGCAGACAGACACAACTAAAAGACACTTGCACATTAGCTTTCGGCCACAGTCTTCATCAGACACCCCTCCTCCACCCCCCCCCCCCCCCCAACACAAAAGCTCAACTCATGCACACATGATATCCATCTCTGGCAGCTCAGACTGAAATGCATTCTGGTACGAGCTGCTGGAGATGGATGTCTTGCACAAGGAGTGTCTGCTTATGTGAACGAGTGTGTGCGTGTTCGACAAAGTGTGTGCGTTTTCGACAAAGGCTGTGGGCAAAAGCTAATGTGTGTCTTCTAGATGTGTACATCTGCAACTTAACATGTTATTTTTATAGTAAGAAGCAATCTATCTTTTCGAGTCACAAATTTCCCTTGATGCCACACATGATCATGGTTTTGACAGTAAGTATAGATGTGATACTGAGTTAAATGCTTTTCTGAAATCAGGAAATACTGCATTTACCTGACTGCCTTGATCTGAAGCTTTCAGTATGTCATGTGAGAAAAGTGAGAGTTGGATTTAACATGATCAATGGGTAACAAAGCAGACTGATTCTTTCCACCTGTTCTGCTTTTTCTTCCCCCCCATTTTTTTTTTTTAAATATCTTCAATAATGTTATTTTTATGGGATGTGCACAGTACCCAATATATTGAATATTAACTAAGTGCTTAGCCAACTTATTGTTCATTACATTCTTTTAATTAACTGGAACTCTGAAGTATAACTAGATTACCTAGAAACTGTGCTAATTGCAAAATTTCAGCAATATAAAACTTCGTTATCATTGTTCCTATGTAAACAAGTTCCCACCTACTAACTTTCAGATAAAGTAGGCCAAAAGTATATATCGATAAGTGAAGTATCTATACAGCTAATGCTTGAAATATGTTAGCAACTTTTGCACTCACTTAGTTTCACAGTAATTAGCATTTTTACCTAAACCACTGTTACTGAAGTAGAATCCCTTACTGTGATATGTGATTTATTCATCTCATTACGTACAATTTTCAAATCATTTGATTTGATGTGCAGGAGACATGTCAAGGTTTACAAAAAGAAATTTTTTTCTCCTTTTTAAGAGAAATACAAAAATTTACATTATATTTTACATTTCTAGGTTACAGCTACACAAGTACATAAAATAATACATGTAATACAATCCCTGTGTTCAGACTGTGAAGCTATCCTGGCAAACTAGACAGCATATAGGAATTATTGTTTTATCTAAAAGTCCTCAGTAAAAAAATCCTATTCCACTAATTGGTTATTCAGAAATACAAATCTTAACTGTAACCTGTAAAAAGAAAGCAAACAACAATAGTTGAATGTACTGCTAATTATTGTAATCTTACAAAGGAGAGTCTGCTGTGAGCCATTTCAGTCAGTCTGCAGGAGGTTATAATATCAGCAAGATCTGTGCCCAAAATTATCGCATAATATACACAGACGAGTTACCACAAATCACTAGTTGTAAAAGATGCAGAGTTTTATCTAAATTCCGTGCCTGAGATCATATAGTGTGACTGTTTGTCAATGATTGACTGTGAACTCTTAATCAGTTTCATTAACTGTGTTGTTCTTCAATAATGCTAACTCTGAAAATACGATAAGATTGTGAACTGTGTAACATCCAAATATACTTACTGTGAACATCGTTTTCAGTTCGATATGACAGTCTATTTGGCATGACTGTAATTGACAAATGATTTACTTGCCATGCATTAAGTTACTACTCAGTACATCTATGTTAGGCTACTGCACTGTAACAATCAAATTATAGGATATCGATTGAGTGTAGTATGTGACTTACCATTTAAATCTGTGTAAATTATAATGTATGAGACTATCTGGTCATAAACTGTAGGTAGTTCAACATCAAAGTGCTGTTAAAATATTCGAACTGTAAACCTCCTGTGGACTATATAATTTAAAATAGGCTACTGCAGACAAACACTTTTCACCCAGATTTGACAGATGTATGATGACAGTGGCCTATTGGCACAGGTAAACAGGGTAAAGTTACAGATGTTTTTGGAATCCATGATGGTTGGCTCAGAATATGTTTTAAGATTCTACAACAAATCAATGTCAAGGATAATGGACGGGAGTTGTGTGGGTCACTTCTACTTCCTTTCTAGTAAATGGGTGTGACCTGTGCTTTCTCCCAATTACTGAACAAGGTCTTTTGTTTGAGAGAGCTGCAATAGATTATAATTAGAGGAGGGGCTAAGTCAGCTGCAAATTCAGTATAGAAACTGACAGGGATTCCATTGGGCACTGAAGCTTTGTTCAATTTTACCAATTTTAGATGCTTCTGAACACCACTGTCACTAGCACACATTTCACTCATCTTTTCAATGATACGAGGATTAAACTGGAGCAATTCTCCTGGGTTTTCCTTTGTAAAGTAACATTTGGAAACAGAGTTAAGCATTTCAGCTTTTGATTCACTACCCTCAGTTTCTTTTCCTGTCTCATTCACGAGAGACTGTATACTAAATTGGTGCAATTAACAGTCTTTATACATGACCATAATTTCTTTGGGTTTTGTGAAAGATCATCTGACAATATTCTGCTACAGTAGTCTTCATGCATTACTCACTTGACAGTGAAATGTGTTTCATTCAGGGTCTCTCTATCTATAGACCACATTTTGTTTTACGTCTATTATACAGTAGTGTGTTTCTTCAGAAGTTTCTTTACCGTGACTATTCTGTGGAGTGCCTCTCCTATTATGAACTGTTCTACTGGTTGCCTATCTATCCAGTACATGGTTGACTATTCTTTTAAACTTGAGCCATAGTTCCTGTACATGCTCCAATTTTCAAGTTCTTCATTGAGATAAGACAGAACAGCTTTTTTATCTAGTTTACTGAACATATATCTATTTCTGCTTGTTTTATTTGTCCTTTGTTCTTTGGTAATCACTGTTGCGACAACCGTGTTATGGTCACTGATACCAGTTTCAATGCGGATAACCTGAAAGAGGTCTGGTCTACTTTTTGCCATTAGATCCAACATATTTCCATCATGAGTGGGGTTCTGAACTATATGTTCTAGGTAATGTTTAGTGAAGTTGTTCAATAATGTCTCACAGGATGTCTTGTGATGCCCGCCATTAATGAAACCATAATTTTCACAACTGACACTGAGCCTTACCCAAACATGGTGGAGACAGCTTCATTTTCTATCTGTGGGGATTTGTGTTTCTTGTCTACTGTGACAAGTACACCACCTTCGTTTCCCATTAGCCTATCCTCGAAATGTACACTTAAATTTTCCCCAAAAATCTCACTGCAATCAATTGCAGGTTTCAGCCAGCTTTCTGTACCATCAATGCCTTGTTTTATAAACAGTGATTGAAATATTTTATATTTACCTTGTATGATGGGAAATAAAGCAAGGAGACTGTTACACGTGACAAGAAACAGAGGAGGAAAACGAAAAAGCTCTGAGATAGCAAACTGTTTGTATCACTGTTTCAAATCACTCCCTGCAATGGTAAGCCATATTTTAACAATTCTGGCATATTTCAACATTACTATGTACTTCATTGCACGTAAAATAGGTTTTGCGATAGTTTGCAGTTAGTTGATTTTGGAACGAACAAGTAGATAACTCACCATCTGAACAGTGAAGAAGTAGCTATCTCATATTTTAATAAAAAGAAATCAATTTCAATAGGAAAAAACAGAACAAATCTCAATGTAGTGGTCTCTTCAAAATAACTAATCACATCAGATAAGAATTATTTCTGAACACTTTGTTTATAGAGAAGCTTTAAAATTCTGAAATATTTTCAAACATCTTTCTTTCCGTAACAGCAATTGTAAGTTATCCTATCCAGTTGTTGTACTAAGGTGACAATTATGTACATAGAAAATACTCACAAGAAATTGTTTTCCAATAATATTAGGCAGACACTAAAATTAAAAATCTGAAATATAAAAATTCAGACTCACTGAGAAAACCCTGTTGCCTATGAACAAAAACAATTAAAAAGTGGCACTTTAATCTTCCACGAAATGGAGAAACAGGGAATAATCTTAAAAAAACAGTTATTTAACTTTTATGACATCTTTAACACTTTGTTTACAAAACTTCACATCTGACCACATTGATGGATTTATTGCTTTAGCCCCATGCTTCCTATTTTCAGTGTTGACTAGCATAACCAAAAGACTAGCATAACCAAAACTGAATAAAATCTGTTTTGAAAGCTACATTTTTTGGGTGAGTTGTTAAAGATGCAACCCAGTGCCACCATCTGACTGGTTGTATCAAGGAATTTCCCAAAACTGCCCTAAAATTGGCCAGTGGAAATAATAAACTAGGACTGAATTTTTTTCTGATGATATATTTAGCTCCCATTATTAAGTATAATGTACACACCTACAGTATAGCATGGCTGTGTTCATAGTTGCCCTCCATATTCAACCTCACAGCTACAGAAATGGCCATATTTGCTCTACACAAACCAGAGGAACTTGCTCAATGAGCTGGGTTCACAGCCTACTACAGTAGCTCTGCTGATTATAACTGAATGTAAATAGAATGAGCAAGCCATCAAACATCATCTTCATTCCACAACAGGCAGTAAACCAGTATTGTGATTCCATTGTGTAGCAAAGGGAGGAGTGTCCTCATGGGAACTGGGACTGGATGACTGACATGTATATTGCTGTCAACTGCAGAACAGTGCCAAAAATGACACTGCCTCTAGGAATTGGCTTAATTTCCAATGAACAGGATTACAACCAAAAAATCCAAGATATACAGTGATAGAGTCACAGTAGCTCCTGTGGGTCCCAGCAATAATAAAATTGCAGTTCAGAGTCAGTGATAACCTTTGATAGGAATGTGTGGGAATTTTTTAATGAATGAAAAACATGTTCTTAAATTTTAAAAGGAGACAAATGCGTCTTCTTGTGCCCCCTTGCAGATTCCTGTGGAAACAAGCCAGTTATGGATATGTTAGAAAGCAGGAAGCAGTTACACCTTTCCCTAGGAAAGCAAACTTAACTCATTTAAATCCATTCTGGTTGAAGAACAGTTGTTAAGGATGGGCATCAGGTTGGATGAGTCAAAAGCTTCTTACAATCAGAAGATTCTCCTGCCTAAACATCATGTAACTAAATTGTCATAGGTGAGCATAATTGGTCGTTGAACACACAATATCTATTCCTTTAGCAAACCTCAGAAAAAGGTTCTGGATACCCCATGGAAGACCTATAATTATGAAAGTAATTCACATGTGCCTGCCTTACTATAACCTAAAGGCAACCACTGCAACCCAGCTCATTGAGCAAGTTCCTCTGGTTTGTGTAGAGCAAATATGGCCATTTCTGCAGCTGTGAGGTTGAATATGGAGGGCAACTATGTGTCAGGGGCAGAAGAAAGAGGAGCAGAAGTAGGACAAAAGTCTACTTTGCCTTGTTTGTATGTGTGGCAACAAAGGCCGTACACATTGAGCTGGTCACTGGTATCCTCCCAAGCTTTCATTGCTGCTCTTCAAAGATTCATTTTATGACAAGCCATTTGCACAAACATGTTCAGCAACAGTGAGAAAACATTAGTGGTAGTAAGGAATGAGCTGTGTGAGCTGCACAAGCTGTTCAGCACTCAGTTCCATGCAACACTAATTCAGAACTAAGCATCACAAAATAACGATATTGTGGCATTTTATCCTGCCTCCTGACCTGCATTTTGGTGGGCTGGGAGAAGCAAGTATAAAATCTATCAAGGCACATTTAAGAAGAATTGTGGGAGACCAAGTGCTGACATATAAAGAATTAAATTCAAAACCCATTACACAACTTTCAGATAGCCCAGCAGAGTTATACATCCTACTGCAAGCTTTTTCTTATCAGTGAATACCTGATAACAGAGCTACAGTCTTGCTTTCAGAGTCATCATCCAAGTTGCCATGATGGCCGCTCTTTAAGGAGGGTAAACAGCATGTGTGGAAATGGTGGTCAAAGCACTACTGATCACAGTTGCAGCACAGAACTAAATGCTCATCAGCAAAAGACAATATGGAACTAGGTACATTGGTTCTCATGTAGGAAGATCATCTGCCATCCCTGATGTGGCAATCTGGAGTCATCGTTTACACACATCCTAGTCTTGGTAGTTTGGTGGAGTTTGTTTCAGTGCATACATCAAAGGGAATCTATAAATGACCAGTTTCAAAAATCTGTGGTTGCTCTGCAGGAACTTAGGCTTTAGTGCTCATAAATATATAATTACTAACTGTCTGAATGTTCTTTTTTTGTTTTTGTTTACAGTGAAGATGATTTCGTCAATCTTTTATTTACTTATTTGCTACTCATCACATACCAAACAGAGGCAGCACTGAGTCACAGACAGGCACAATAAAAGGGAATGTCAGAAATATTTAGCTTTTAGACTACATCGTTTATCAGAAGTAGAAAACACACCCAAGCACAACTCACGCACACATGCTCATTTTCACCTCCAGGCATTAAGGTCCGAATGCAATTGCGTCTGAGGTGAGCAGAAATTCAGCTGGGTAGTTAGTCGGGATACAGAACATCTGTGGAGCAGGGAGGGTGAAGGATAACAGAGTAATGATAAGGGAAAAGACATTCGTGCTGCATGTGGGTGCAGCTGTGCTGCGGGCTGATTGAGGGCAGAAGGGAAGAGCAGAGAAATAGACAAGGAGAAAGGAATATGTTTGTGCTTTAACAGGATAGAAGGCATGTGCAGTAGTGGAGTGGGAGTAGGTATGGGGATAGGCAGATGGAGAACATGGACTAGCAAAGGCCGAGGCCAGGGGTTTCATGGGAACAAAGAAGAGTTCCCTGGTGTTGGTGTGAAGAATCAAGATGACAGAGGCTGCAAAAAGTCCTTAAGGTGAAGCACATCATAACTGATGGCATTTTCAGCAACTGGGTGGTCCAGCTGTCTCTTGGCCACAGTTTCGTGGTGACCATTCATGCAGACAGACAGCTTCTTAGTAGTTATGTTGATGTAGAATGTGCACAGTGGTTGCAGCTAAGTTTGTAGATTACATCTAAGTTTGTAGATCACATGATGGCTTTGATAGATGGCCCTTCCTTTGATGGGTTAGGAGATGGCTGTGACAGGACTGTAGTAGGTGGTAGTGGGAGAATGTAAGGTCTTGGGCCAGCACTAGGCCTATCACAGGAATATGAGTAATGAGGCAAGGGGTTGCGAGCAGGTTGGAGTAGGGACAGAAGAGGATATTGTGAAGTTTCAGTGGTCAGAGGAATATCATTGTGTGAGGTGGGTGAGACAAGGAGGATATCCTCATTCCAGAGCACAATGATGCAGTTGAAACATTCACAGAGAATATTCTTCAGTCATGAGTGGAGTGCTCCTCTGTGGCTGGACAGTAGGTATGTGGGGGATGGTAGGTTACTACGAGAAAAAGCATGGGAGATCTGTTTCTGAATAAGGTTATTTCAAGCTATGAAAACCTCAGTGAGATATGTGGCATATTTAGAGATGGACTGTTCATCACTACAGATGCAACAAACAACCATAGGTGGTTAAGCAGTATGGAAGGGACTTCTTGGTGTTGAGTGGATGGCAGCCATCAAAGTGGAGATATTTATTGATGGCTGGTAGGTTTGACATGGCAGACATACTAAAGCAGCCATCCTTCAGGTGGAAAACAACATCAAGCAAGTGGCTTGTTGGGCTGAGAGTAAGATGAGGTTCTGGAAGAACGTGGGTAGAGTGTACTTTCACTCAGTCCACATCATGACAATGTCATCAATTACTCTTAACCAGATGAAAGATTAGGGATTCTGGGTGGTTAGGAGGAATTCCTCTAGATGGACCACGAATATGTGGGCATAGGATGATGCCATGCACCCAATGTTGTATCACATATATGATTGTAGGTGATGCCTTCAAAGGAAAAGTAACTGTGGGTGAGTCTATAGTTGGTTACACTAACCATGAAGGAAGTTGTAGGCTTGGAGTCAGTCGGGCATTAGGAAAGGTAGTGTTTAATAGTGACAAGATCATGAGTATTTGGGATGTTAGTGTAGGAGTGGCATCAACACTGATGAGCAGGGCCCTGGGTGGAACTGTGGAGAGTAGGCGGAGGAAATGATTGATGCCTTTTATATAGGACGGCAGTTTATGGATAGCTGGCTGATGGTTTTGGCCCACAAGGACAGAGATTCTATGTGGGAGCACAGTAACTGGCCACATTAGGGTATCAGCTTGGCTGGATTTATGTACTTTGGGAAGCATGCTGAACATATGAGTGTGGGGAGTGGAGAGGATAAGGAGAGGTGGTGGGGGAAGAGTGTGGAGAGGGGGATAGGGGAAGAGTGGGTGGGAAGGAGGAAGGGAGGGAGGAAGGGAGAGTGACTGGGGGGGGGGGGGTGAGTGGGGGGGGGGGGTTGTCTGACATGGACCTGAAAATTCGAGTGAGGAGAGACTTGAGATCATGCTGGGCTTCTGGAAGGATGTCACTGTGGCAGAACTTTTATGTGGCTGTGTGAGCACTGGGAGGATACGTCCACCAGGTAATCCTTGGTCCATACCCACAGTAGGAAACCATTATTGCCAGGAGTGATCATAAGGTCGGGGTCTGTTTTTACGAGGGGGGACCCAAAAGTAACCGGAATCGTAATGCTGCACATTGTAGCAGGTTGCGCCCCCAGAGCTCTGCTGAATCATTCTGCCATGTGGTGTCACCCAACAGTGAGAAGTGTGGCTTCTTTGGCAGTTCTTTGAGTGTACGTACAGTGCAGACGTGACAAGAGAAAATGGCTAGTTCTTACAAACAACGTGCAGCAGTCAAGTTGCTCAGCAAGAACGCAGCAGCAGAAACTGTTGCGATGATTCAGACAGCCTACAAACACCATGCTCTTACTAAAACGCAAGTGTACAAATGGTTTTCTTAGTTTAAAAAGGGAGAAATGGTGGTTGAAGATCAGCCATGTTCCGGTCGACCTTCAACTGCTCGAAGCGCAGACTACATCGACAAAATTCATGATTTCATCAGTGAAGATCGACACAGGAGAATCGACCAACTCAAGAACTTGTCCAGGTTGTCCTGGAGCTCAATTCAGCACATCTTGACCATCGATTTGGGGATGCAAAGAGTGGCAGCAAAATTCGTCGCGTTCAAGCCTGTCTCAAAATGAAAGATGCGTTCAAAGATGATTCACATTTTTTCAACAAAATCATTACAAGTGATGAGTCATGGTGCTATGGGTATGATCCAGAAAGTAAATAACAGTCATCACAATGGAAGTCACCTGGCTCACCTTGACCAAAAAAAGCTCGACAAATGAAATCGAATGTGAAAACTAAGTTGATCTGTTTTTTTGACATCAAAGGGATTGTATACTCTGAATTTGTCCCTGAAAACCAGACAGTACACCAACAATTCTATTTGGAGGTTACGGAATAGCTTCGCAGAAGTTTGTTGCGAAAACGTCCGGCTTTGTGGGATTCTGGCATGTGGTTCCTGCATCACGATAACGCTCCTGTGCACACGGCTCAGCATTCGCCAGTTTTTGTCCTCAATGAAGACAACTACCTTGACCCACGCACCCTATTCACCAGATTTAGCACCTCGGACTTCTTCCTATTCCCGAGGATGAAAAGAGAATTAAGAGGGAAGCGTTTTGTGGATGTGGAAGATGTAAAACGCAATGTCATGAAAGTGCTAGCAGGTATCAAATAGGATGAATTTAAAAGGTGCTTTGAACACTGGAATGAATGTTTGGACAAATGTATTAATGCTAATGGAGAGTACTTCGAAGGAGATTAAGGTTGTATTTGAAAACAATAAAGTATATGCTTTCTAGAAAGAAATTCCAGTTATTTTTGGGTCCCCTCTAGTATGTCGTGGATTGCAGCTCAATCTGTGGATGTCAGGTTCGTTTCCATGGTGAGGAATTTGGGGAATGACTGTGAGGCAAGGTTCAAAGTTAGGAAATTCTGGAATGTTAAGAAGGGATGATTGGAGTCTGTAGGAGTAGATCACAGTCAGATGGATGGAGGAGTAAACTGAGTCAGAAGGAGCTCAATATTGATTCTGGATTGACTCTCATTTGTAGGGTTAGTGGTGCAAAAGTATTTATAACTGTGTTTTGGATCTGTTTAATCTCTGGGTCCTGCAGGGTGGAAGGAAGGAGTTTCTGAGGGTGTGGTAAATGCAGTATGTCTGCAAAGCCAGGTTTGGTGGCAATGAAGGGTTTTGAGGGGGTTTCGTGGAGGTTCTTGTAGTGGTGGTGAATAACCATAGTCCAAGGCAAAAGAATGAGATGAACAAATTGGACAGTTTTTTGAGGGGTCATTGTGTGTGCTGCTGTAGTTCCTGGATGGCAAAGGTTTTAATCTGGGAGATGGGATGCAGGAATTAGGATTGCAGAGCAGTAGCATTTTAAAGGTAGAGAGGAGGTAGTACGAGGTTGGTTGGGCTTGATTTATATTGATTTACAGGAATAGGTTGGTAAGGGCTATGGGCTGATAGAATTTGAACAGATAGATAATTGAAGAAGAATGGGTTGCAACCAGAGGTGGGCAATCTGATGGTCAGGCCATCTGGGGAGATTACATGAGTGAGGCAACAATGCAGGAATAGTATGCAGTGCTGGGTTTTGTCAACGGATAGGGAAGTTCTTTATATTGGCGCAGATGGATGGTGCAAGGGTCCATAACGAAGGATAAATAACACATAAAAATACATACAATTGGGTATAAATTCATGGGAAAAATCATAAAAAGACTAAATAGATGAAGCATAGCGAGAAAGGTGCAACCTGAATAAGTAGGCTCTATAGTGAAAAACGAAAATGAAATAAAATCAATATTAAAGTGGGGTGAGTAAACGACACACACACACACACACACACACACACACACACATACACACACAGGTGTGTTTTACATTTTGACAGTTGTCAACCTTTCCATGTCAAATGTTCCTTCCCACACAGTTTTGGCATTTGAGGCAAACATATCTGTTCAGCTGCAGACATTCTCACCCCAGCCTTCAATGAGACATGTAATTACCCCACAAGCCTAGTTCAAAAACAGATTTCCTGGGCCACTACGTCTAATCTTGGTATTGCTGATCCATCAAAAACTTACGAGGACACTACTTCTCATTCAGTATTATCCTGGTCTTGAATGTATTTATCAGCTACTTTGACAGGCAATGACTTCCCAAAATCATGCCCAGAAATGAGGTTCATTCTGTCCAAAATTTTGCCCACCACATCTAGAATAGCTTTTTGTCACCCTCCCAATCTCTGCAATATCTTTGGCAGACCCCATGCTCCTTCCGCACACATCTTCCTACCCTATGGCTCCTACCCCTGTGACTGTCCCCGCTGCTAGGCTTGCCTTATGCACCTTCCTACCACCACCTACACCAGCCCTGCAACTAGTAAAACATATGCCATCAAATACTGTTTGGCCTTTTAAATTAGCATGACTACCACAAAGTTATCGATTAGGATGAGTGGGCATAGGCAGGGGGTGTATACTGGCAAAACTCAATATTCTGTTGCAGAGCATAGTTTACAATATGACAATTGTGACCTTGGTGCCTATTCCATCACATGTGCCATCTGGACTCTTCCCCCAGACACCAGTTTCTCAGAACTTTACAGGTGGGAACTGGTGGTACATTTCCTAGGTTCTCACCACTCATCTGGCCTACATTTACATTAATTTCTTCACAGAGACTACCCTTTCTTCACTCCCTTTTAGTTTTCTACATCTTTCATTTTCTGACATGTCTATTTTTTGCCATCCCCCACCCATCTCTATCACATAAAATGCATTCAGCTTTTCACTTTTATTAAATCGTGCACATGTTTTAGCAGTAATCTCCGTCTTGTATGTTAGCCTATCTTTCACTTTTACGCTATCGTGTTTTCAAATCTGATGAGTCTTTCTTTCTCATCCCACCTGGTAAGTCTCCCTGACCTGGGCTTCTGCGTGACTTTTCCAAACTCTATCCCTTTCCCTAAAACTCAGCATTCCTTTTCCCTCAACCCTCTTCAATCCTTCTGCCAGAAGAAAGAACCACTGGCTCTGAAAACTAACAAACTGTAATACCTTTTATTTGTGTGTCCTCCTGTCGACAGTTGGCGTGTAGATTTTTTGTCTCTGCAGTTATTTATATTTTCACTCCACTTAAACAATGATGTACTTTCATTCTCAAGTACCTTTCCCTTGCAGCGAGTAAGCATTTGTTTGGACTGTGGTAAGAGCCAGGCAGCACATGATTACTGTGCATTTCATGGCTGCCTGCAACTGGAAATTAGTAGAACTGCAGCTGAGGCAAGTCAAGAGAAACAGCACTCAACTTTGTCTCAATTCAGAAGGCACTATGCTTACATGTGTCCCTTCATTGATTCAACCTAGCCCTAATACATCAACATAAATATGAACTGTCACAGAGAAGAGGCAGATTACAATATTGCCAGCTAACCAAGCCCAGTCTACTTTCTCAACACACATATCAAGCTTTACTGGACCAATATTGTTATCCAATAGCTATAACCAACTCTGAAACTCAAGTGTCCATGCTACTCATTGCTGACCTTGAAGTCTACAAGGGAAGTCATAGCATCTTAATCATCAACTCGAAAAAATAAAGTTATGCAACTACTTTTTACCTGTTTGCAGATGCATGTCTGTGCACAGGAATCTACACATCACAGTACTGTAGCACACCACTGGAGGAGCCAAAGCAAAATGGCACAGCCCAATGATAAAATGAAATATTGTGTGGTAATTCATTTTTTGAATTTGAATGGGAACAACACTGCAACAATCCATGCCGAGTTGTCAGGTGTGTATGGCGATAATGAACCATCATATGACAGTGGTCACGTGGTGCAGATGTCTCTAGTGTGGTCAAACTAGTCTGTATGATGAAGAACAAAGATGCATCCCATATCTCAGAGAAGAACTGAAAGCTGTAAGAAAAGTCTTGTGGAGATGGCGCTCAAAAATGGGCATATCACAACTTAAGTGACAGCAAAAAATAAAGGGAACCTTAGTTAGGGATCAGTTTCCAACATCTTGCACAACATTTTAAACATGATCAAGGTCACCACCTGCTGTGTTCCGTTGTTTCTCACACCAAATAGAAAGTGTGCTAAACCAAAGCGCCAGTGGAAATGTTCCAGCTGAACCAGTACAGTCGACTTTTTTAGCTGTCTGATCACCATGGACAAGTACTGAGTGTATCAATATCACACTGAGAAAGCAGCAAAGCAAGTAGTGGAAATGTGGAGAGTCATGACCATCAAAGAAGGCAAAGATCCAGTCTACAACAGAAAAGGTGATAAGTGTTTTTGTTTTTTCTAGAGTGTTACGGTACGATGCTAATAGAGTATACTCATAAAAGGCAAACAAACAAGTGCATACCACTGAAATCTCCTGATGAGGTTACGGGAACCTATCAAGATGCACATTGCATGAAGAAAAGTAGGTGGTTTTCCTCCACGACAATGTGTCTGTTCATTATGGTTCAAATGGCTCTGAGCACTATGGGACTTAACATCTGAGGTCATCAGTCCGCTAGAGCTTAGAACTACTTAAACCTAACTAACCTAAGGACATCACACACATCCATGCCCGAGGCAGGATTCGAACCTGTGACCGTAGCGGTCACATGGTTCCAGATTGAAGCACCTAGAACCGCTCTGCCACCCCAGCCGGCAGTTCATTATGCACAGGACAGAGTCACAAATATGCCTATTCTTTGGGATACAAAATTTTGCCTCACTCCCTGTATTCTCCTGTCGGGGCAACGAGTGTCTTCTCCTTCTTTGCTTGGTACGCAATTATAAAACAATGATGAGACGATAAGTTTCCTGTACAGTCAAACAGCAGACTTCTAGAACCAAGGTCCTGCAACATTGGGAAAAAGATATCACACTGAAGTGTGACTGGGCAGAAAGGACTAGTACCATCACCTTTTTTCATTGCCGCAGCTTAACTTTCTTATCATGATAATTAAATCTTTTTTTTCAGAAGCCAATATACAACGTGTGCCTATGCCCATTCATCCTAACTGATAAACTGGTGGCAGTCATGCGGATGTAAAAGGCTGAACAGTGATTGCACAACACCTGGTGTACGACATTTTACAGGTGGCTATTGCTATTATATGATTTGTTACTTACAGTGCTCGCATAGGCAGTGGTAGGAGGGTGCATAGGACAAACCCCCACTTTAAAGACTTGCCCCATGCACTCTCCTACCACCATTTATACAAGCTCTGTAACTGGCAAAACATGTTCTATCAAAGGGAGACCCAACTGTGAAATGACATGTCGTATACCAGCTATTATGTGAACACTGTTCAGCTTTTTACGTTGGCATGACTATCTACAAGTTCTCAGTTAAGATTACCATCTCTATACTTACCCCTGAGACCAGTTTCTCAGAACTCTGCAGGCAGGAACTGGCACTACATGTCCTTAGTTATTGTCACTAACCGGGCCTTAATTTATGTTAATTTCTTTGGTCTCTGCATTTCTTCACAGTAACTATTCCTGTTTTCTACATTTTTCATTTTATGACCTGTCTGTTTTTTGCAGCACACCTCTATCACATTCAATGCATGTAGCTTTTCAATCTTATTAACTCGTGCACAACATTTTGGCAGTAATCTCTGTCCTGCATATTACCTTATCTTCCATCTTTAAGTCTCAGGTTTTCAAATCTTGTTCGGCGCAGTCACCATCAATCAATCTTCTCATCTTGTCCATTAAAGTCTCCCCTGACTGGGGTTCTGGGTGACCTTTCTGAACTTTACCTATTCCCTAAACCTCACTAGGCCTTTTCCTTCACCTCTCCTCCCTCCTCTTCAACCCTTCTACACAAGAAGGAGCCACTGGTTCCAAAAGCTTGCAAACTTTAATACCTTTTATATGTGTGTGTTCTCCTGCCACCTCTTGGTGAGTAGATTTTTTTATCCATCCAACTACGTTATATTTTCAACTATTATTTAAGCACACTACAAGGTGCAAAATGTCAACAGAAATGCTGTAAACCTTCAAACAAACGTTGAACACAGTCCTACACAAGAAAAATAATAGCAATACATTTCCTTTCTGTTTTTCGTTTCGCGCAACACCAGTCAAAGTAAACAGATTTCTGGAGCTCCTATTTAGTGTTCTGCTGTTCTTTCAATATCTCCAGCAGACTATCATGCAAAGGGCTTTATTCAATTCAGTAGATGCACTTTACAGGTGGAAGTTTAGAAAGTATGTTGCTTAAGAGCAACAGGTCACAGCTGGTTTAGACAGATTTTGAAAACTTCATGTGGCACTGAAACTAAACACTGTAGTGAGAATCATGGGAGAAGGAACCACCAAGAAAACAGCTTATCTACTACAATTTGGCATGAACACTATCTGGAAGACACTTACACCATGCCAAATTGTAAATCAATCATAGAAATCTTTGACTAGCACTGCATCAGCCAGAAAATGAAATGCCAGTCGCCAATTGGTGCCTTATTACCTTCTCAGACAAGGCAAAGCATTTTTGCTTGCTTATTCCAAATGAAGAGGAAAAAATGTGTTATCACCTGACAAAGCAAAGAGTTCTCTTCCAAGCCTCAGTACAGAATATACAGCACTTACAGGGAGCACTTCTCTTGGTGAACTCTACTGTTGCCACAGTTACACAAATAGAAGCTGCCACAGCCAAAATAGGACACTGAATGACAGCTGGCATTGTGAGTTACTAGAAAGATGTTGCTGTCCTCAGTAACAATCCTCCTTTAGGATCCGGACTTGTAGAGTAGTGTACAAAACCAACCTATATGGAACTCAGATCATACAAACAGTCAGAGTTACTCTGTCAGCTATGTTTACTGTTGCTCCTGAGACTTCTTTGTGGCTACAGTAAGTGCAATTTGAGATGATTATCAGTCTACATTCCAGGCTGAAATCTTAAGTTCTAAAAGTGTAGATATACAGTTTTATGTTCGCAATTCACTCCCAAAGAAAACTATGCCATCTACGGGCACAACTGAAGATTGTGGTACAACTTGTCGACTGACTGTGACACCATCAACATAGTGGACACCCTTATTTCAAGCATATAAAATATGGTGACTATAGCTATTGTCAACCACTGCATACATGAATATGCAAAAATAATAGAAAACATATTTAATTGTTGAAATAACATAAAACTAACAGGACACTCACAAGAATTGGGGCTTTTGGGTGGGGACTAACTAAATATTCAACAAACCTGTCAAAGAAAAGATACCAAAACAAATACTAACACAAAAATCAAGCAAATTACATCCTCAGCAGTTAATAAAGCCATAATATTTTTTTTTTAAAAAAAAAGGGGGGGACAAAAACTGGTACCTGGTATTTCAATTTGACCTTTACAGTTAAAGCAAAGTCCACAGTATAATAAATCAAAACCTGCGCATATAACTAAGACCAAAAACTTATCTTTGCACCAATGAAGGTAAAAAAAATTCTGTGATACCTATCAATCAAAATCCAACATAATTACCAACAACTAATAACACAAACCAAAAATTCATAAAACAAATTGCACTAACACAAGTTTCAATAAAGAAGAAACACTCAATTATGCAAATAAACACATATACCATACACAAAAAATAAAATAAAGTTGTTGTCAATCCAAAGTTTGTTTTAAACACTACAGCTCTTATTTGGCATGGTCAAGTTGGAGGTGGTACACCTACACTTTCCTCAAAACTTTTGAACAGGTTTACCCTGTCAGTTATAGGGTGACCTACGGTTTAAAGTGGATTCTGAACCACAGTGCAACTCAAAATTTTGCATATCAATAAACACTGAGAGAGGTGACTTTTTAACACAACACATACTACAATAAAGAAATAAAAGCAAAAAAATATCATTGCTAACCAAAGTACGCCAACAAATCTAGCAATACGAGAAATAATGTGTTATCAACACAGTCTCAAATGGCCAGCCCACAGTTCTCAAATCATGAACCCTCCAGATACAATGCTGCATGTACTGGTCTGTGGTCCGAGATGCAACAACTTTTGTCAGTCTCGTACCTTCTCCACAAACTTAACACTTCACATATTCTGCAGTTACCTCAAACAACTGTAGGTATTTAATCACAGTCAAGATTTCATCCCCTACTGTAGCATGCTTGAACCTACTTGTTAATTTTGTTACATCATAAATAATGAAAAACAAAACACAAATTAAATCTCCAACCATATACACAAAACATTAACAATTCCAAACCCGACAATGAATCTATTTCCATAACTGCCGAAATCAAAATAACTCACTAGCAAACTGTTACAAACTCTTCTACCAAAAGTCCGATGACTCACAACACTCAGAAATAATTAGAAACAAACACCCAACGCCCTACAATACAGCGCACTACTGCAAAGAGCAATTGAACGGAATGGACAGGGTGTTGAAAGGAGGGTATAAGATGAACATCAACAAAAGCAAAACGAGGGTAATGGAATGTAATCGAATTAAGTAGGGTGATGCTGAGGGAATTAGATTAGGAAATGAGACACTTAAAGTAGTAAAGGAGTTTTGCTATTTGGGGAGCAAAATAACTGATGATGGTCGAAGTAGAGAGGATATAAAATGTAGACTGGCAATGGCAAGGAAAGCGTTTCTGAAGAAGAAAAATTTGTTAACATCGAGTATAGATTTAAGTGTCAGGAAGTCATTTCTGAAAGTATTTCTATGGAATGTAGCCATGTATGGAAGTGAAACGTGGACGATAAATAGTTTAGACAAGAAGAGAATAGAAGCTTTCCAAATGTGGTGCTACAGAAGAATGCTCAAGATTAGATGGGTAGATCACATAACTAATGAGGAGGTATTGAATAGAATTGGGGAGAAGAGGAGCTTGTGGCACAACTTGACAAGAAGAAGGGATCGTTTGGTAGGGCATGTTCTGAGACATCGAGGAATCACCAATTTAGTATTGGAGGGCAGCGTGGAGGGTAAAAATTGTAGAGTAAGACCAAGAGATGAATACACTAAGCAGATTCAGAAGGATGTAGGCTGCAGTAGGTACTGGCAGATGAAGAGGCTTGCACAGGATAGAGTAGCATGGAGAGCTGCATCAAACCAGTCTCAGGACTGAAGACCACAACAACAACAACAACTGCATACTCCACACAACCTCTCCAAACATGATCCATTTCAAATATGCTGGAATGCCATGATATACACCATGACACAGTCAAGTCACAGGTCAAAGCAGACGATAAGTACAGAAAGCTTCAGTTGACCATATCTACAAATAATCTGTGGTTGAAGCTAATACCATATGGTAAGTAACAATGTATACAGCAAAAAACAGATGCGTGGCTTCATTAACTCATAGCAAACTTAGGCCTCATGTCAGCTGCAGATCAGCAGGTACCATAAACATTGTTTAAGTTGTGACATATCCATTATTTTATCCAGCTTATGCCTTTCAATTAATATTAACAGATATCTACAACTAAAACATACAAAAAGAAACATCCCAGATGACATCTATGTCACAACAGTACACTCCAGACAATACTGATGGGGTGCGTTGTTCACTACAGTGAACATGACTGCTTCCTTCAACTGCTGACTCACTTCTTATTTCTCTTAAAAGCAGAAGTAGAGAGACAGGCAGACAGAGAGAGAGAGAATTCAAAACCTCGTATCTATTAACATAAATATTATAACATCCAATAGTACAAATTATTATAAGTGCGATATTTGGTGGTTATTAGTAAACTATCTTCCAAATAATAATTTGAACATTCAAGAACACAGCTGAATGCTCATTTGTAAGTGCCATGCACACACTGTATCTAGAAAATTGTAAAATGGGTGCAACAGCTCCCAAACCATACTGACAACTTTACGACAGTTACAATTTGGCTGTCTACCACTAAAGAAATTTGATGTTACTACAGGTCAAGGGTTGAATGTTTTCTGGAATTTCCACTTAAAACAAACCTGTTCTCTTCTCTGGAGGCCAGATCTTAGGTGCAAGTTTGTCCATAAATTCTTCCATGGTTATAACTCTGTGATATTTGCGCAGAGGCTCCACTTCAAAGTATGTGTCAAATGGAACCTGTATCTGTAAAATTTTTTTACATGTTTTTTATTGTGCAACATCTGCTGGCAGCTCTCATTACACGAATAACTTTGGTAGCAAATCAACTAAATAATAACTGCGATTAAATTGGTAGCTTGGACAGAGTATAGTTACTACAAAATTCCAAAAATTAAATCAGGCCCGAAGTTCTTAATCACACTAATAGAAAAAAGGCCGCCTTCCATCCAAGTAGGTTCATAATGAGAGGGCATTGTATTATAAATCGTATAATACGAACGCATATGTATTGTCAACAAGGTGTCTTAAGATTACATTTTTCTTGTTTGGTGAGTATGTGTGAATTTGGTTGCAGTCATACATTGCTCAAATGCGCGAGCAATTATTACTGCAAGGGGTATACATAATTAATCAGCATAGGGAGCTTTACCCTTTTTCATGCACTCACCGACCGCGGTGCTCCGTACCGGTATTCAACCCATGGTGGTAGTGCAAGAGTCCTATTCAGACCTTTCGCAAAACCTAAAGCTCCTAAGAAATGGTCAGCCTGGTTGCCGAATCTACCTGAAAATCAAATTATTTAACATATTAAAAGAATCTTTGCAGTATAGTAACATTTCTGGTAGCATAGCAACAGCGGTTTTCTTCTTACCCATGCACGGACAATAAAGAATGTACCCATTTTCGTCGATCTCGACAGCAAACGCTGAAACAAAGCTAAGAATCGCGAAAACGAAGGAAGGTACACACTTTCTTATAAACATAATGCACAATTGCACACGCAGTCCACCCAAATCTTTATTACTGAAAGCAGACGCAGTTGCTAAGCAACCGCTACTGACCAATGTACATCTCTGGTAAAGCTTGTTTTTGTTGTATGTTTTTATCTGTGGCTGTCATTATTCATGATTGGATACAAGTTTCCACGGGGCATTGAAAACTTGCAGATGCATCCCTCAATTTTGTCTTCAACTATAAGTGTATTTTAAATTTTATAAAGAAGAAATAAATAAATTTCAGAAGGATTTCAAAATTAGTTTCATTCATTCGAAAATAATTTTCGAAGGATATTTCGTCAACTGTTGATAACTCTTTTTATTGCCATGTTTGACGACATCAAACGGGCTCAACAATACATCCATAAGGAAAATCGTACACAAAACACCCAGTCTCCACTAGAAGCATAAAATTAATTTATTTTTCCCAACATTCCACGACGATAACACCGCACTTCAAACCTGCAACATCTAATGAAATTATTAAAAAAAACATCGGATCCTTAAAAAGTACCAGCTCCTATGGATATGACAGAATATCAGTGACAAAACTAAAGTTATGCTGCGTGTTAATCAACATCAAACATATTGTTCTACTAACGCCACCTGAGATAGGCCAATGGATTATTGTGTTGTATTGTATTTGCATTCGTCTCAGATCATACATTTTACATATCTTCTGATCGTATATCGTCATGTCAGTTTTTGGCTTGTAATATACATAGTTAGATAATTTTTTAACACTAATTTTACCAGCATATGTTTATGATTGATTGGTTGTTCTGGGAGGAGGGGACCAAACAGCCAGGTCGCGGATCCCATAGGAGTAGGGAAGGAAGTCGGCCATGCCCTTTCAAGGAACCACCCTGGCATTCGCCTGAAGCGATTTAAGGAAATCATGTAAAACCTAAATCAGGATGGGCGGAAGGGGGTTTGAACCGTCATCTTCCCGAATACGAGTCCAGTTTTCAATAGAACAATCGAATTTACAAAGAGAAAATTTATTGCAACATTTGGAACCTGTTACATGATAGCTTTTTAAAGACTTAGTTAAACGTTGAAAAGGTACATCAATGTGTTTCCTGTTTCTAGTATTATACGAATGTATATTTTCTCTTAATTGCTGGTTTGGTAAATTGTTCATGGTATGTAGAACAACAGTATATATATAGAGATTAACAACAGTCATAAATTTAAGTTTCACAAACAATGGCTTGCAGGAATCTAGTCTACCAGAATCAGTGATAATTCTTACAACTTTTTTTTACAGTAGAAGAATATCATGTACATGGCTATAGTTTCCCCATAATAGTAAACCATAAGAAATAATGCTCTGAAAGAAGGCAAAATATGCTGATCTAATATACTGATCTGATACACAACCTTTTAACCTTCTCAACAAATAGATTACTCTAGAAAGCCTAGCAGATATATAGTTACTATGGTAATTCCAATTAAATTTACTATCTAAATATATACCAAGAAATTTGACATTATTTGAAACATTAAGAAATAAGGTATCTTTTAAGCTAAAAAACATGAACTGTGTTTTATTTTCATTTAATAAAAAACTGTTTGCTCTGAACCATTTTGATGCTTCACTGATGGTATTTTCTGTTACATTTTTTAACAATTCAGTGTCAGGGTCATTGTTGATAAAGGTTGTATCGTCAGCATATAAGATTGAATGGGAACTTACATTAGATGGTAAGTCATTAATCATAATCAGAAAAAGCAGTGGGCCAAGAACTGAGTCCTGAGGCACACCACACAGGACATCGGCAACATTGTATCTATCTTCATTAATACAAACGATCTGTATAGAGTGCTCCAAAAAAGACCTAAGAATACCCAAGTTACTGTTTTGAAAACCTAAAATCTCTAATTTATGCAGAAGTAACTTGTGGTTCACACAATCAAATGCTTTAATCACAAAAGGTGACCAGAGCAAACTCCTTATCTTCGAATACCTGGAGAACCTTTTTAACGAGCGAATCAATAGCATGAATGGTCGATCTATTTTTCCTAAAACCAAATTGCTCATTGGAAATAATAGAATTATTATCTAGAAAGTTACATATTTGGTTATACATAGCAGTTTCTAATACTTTAGAAAAAAAAAAGGAGTGAGGGATATGGGGCGGTAACTAGATGGACATTTTCCATCTCCATTCTTATACACAGGAACAACTCTACATAACTTCAGTACTTGGGGGAAAATTCCCTGCATCAGACACTTATTTATAACATACGTTAGAGGGCCGACAATGCATTCAATAACATTTTTCAATATCTTACAGGATATGCCGTATATATCTGCACTGCTCGAAGACTTGAACTTATTTACAATATTTAAATCTTCCTGCTGTGTCACTTCAGAGAACACAAAATTATGTCTGTCGTGCCTAAACCCCAAATTACAATTTTCCATCATTTGAGCAGCAGTTTCCGCGGGTTTAATGATATTTTTCTGAATATCTCTAATTGAATGTATACAGAAATTGTTAAAATCATTTTCTGAGACAGCTACCTCTTTTGGTTTGCTATTTTTTGCGACTGAGTTTATTATATTCCAAGCTATTTTACATTTATTTTTTCATGCCTTGATACTTATAATGTTATGTTGTTTTCTTATATATAGCTGCCCTATATTTTTTTTAGCTTCTGTAAAGAAAAATTTGGATTGCCGAGTATTAATCTTTTTTTTTTAGATCGAAAAACAAGATAACTTTTTTCTTTAAATTGGCTAATTCGGGAGTAAAGCACTCTTTATTTCTCTTTTTGATTTTAGATTCACTGGCGGTCACTTTAATTTTACATATTCTTTGCGGAATAGTCATTTCAAAGAAAGTATTGGATATTGAAAAAAAATTCTCAGCTGACAAATGTTCTGTTTTAGCAAACATGTCAAACCAATTGAAGGAACTAAGCTGGGATCTAAATTTAAACAATTTTGTGTCATCTACAGGTCTTGTTACAACTAATTTGGACTTATGAGATGTATTGTGAGTTACAAAAGAATTTTCAAAAGTGAGAAATACACCATCATGACCAGAAAACGGAAAGTTGACAACACCACATGAAAAAGTTAATCTTAAGTAGTTTTTTAGGATGTTATCAAGACAGGCCAAGCCTCTGGTTGGTTTGGTATTGTGGTAGACAAACTTAAATTGCCTAAGTAAATTTTTCAATTCTTGTACACTGGGTTTATCTTCTGTGACATCAAAGTCAGCATTTCGGTCCCCCCCCCCCCCCCCCCAATTAGTATCTCATAGTTTTTCCACTTGTTACCATTAAAAAACTCTAATAATTCCTCCAATTTTTCATCAAACAAAGAGGGATCACCATCTGGGGATCTGTACAGAGATAAAACTACTAACGTTATGTCATTTATACATATTCCTGATACCTCAAAATCAAATTCCTTACACAGAGAACTCACATCTAGCTTGCTACTATAACCCAGAATAGAGTTTTTAACATAGACTGCAGTACCACCGAGTATACACTTATCCCTGCAAAAGTTACTAATCAGTTTAAAGTCATCAAATTGAATAAAGCAAATTTCATCATATTTACACCAATGCTCATTAACACAAATCACATCAAACTGATTTTCTAACGCAAATTCATTCAATATTAGGGATTTGCTATTCAGCCCTTGCTCATTGAAGCAGCAAATTCTGAGACTGTGGTTATTTTGTGAGGAATTTGAATCAGCACTGATATTACTATTCACTGGTAAATCAATGTGCTTGGTTAGACTAAAAAAGTGTTATCAGAGTGTACAGGGTGGTTAACATTGTATTCTAAGGTTATTGCATTATGGTACTTAGCTTGATTGAGACAAAAATTTTCTATTATATCTACAATAACATCTGAGACAAATCTTTTACCTTACCTGTTTAGGTGAAAACCATGAATGTATGAAACCTCCTACCAATGTTGCTGAGATCAAAGAAAGTGAGATTCCTAAAGCGTTTACACATCTTAAACATTCACATATTAGCCTTCTTCACCTCTTGATTGATGGCTGACCATACAGGTAGATCATACCGTTTTGGAACAGAAAAAACACAGATAAGTTTGGCACTCCGAATACATTGGTGTCTGTTGGCAGAGTTTTAGGTGATGTGTTGGAAGCATGAAAATTTCTTTGTGTCTAGTATTGTGGGTGTGTTTTAAATGTTTTTATCCCATTACCTCAGGAGTAGTGTGTACAAAGACGATCTCAATTATGTACAATGCAGGGATAGGTAATATTTTTAGGTTCTCTGAAGTAGTAGGATTCATGACATATGACTTGAATTCCCCTCAAAAATTAAACCATATCTAATTATGGATTCAAAGTAACTGTGGTATACCACCTTCCTGCTGTTTATGTTTGTTATGCCATATAGCACATCCACTGCAAAAGTAAGTGTTTAATTTCGTAGCCACATAATCTATATGTGCTTACTGGCTTAGAGTTTTGACGAAGTTTAGTCCCAAATTAATGTGCTCAGCTTCCACAATAATTTGATTCTTATGCATGTTTATGATATCACTGATTTTTTATTGTTGGTTTTAAATTGAATAAAGAAGGTCTTTGAAATATTAAATTTAAGGCCAGTTTGTTGAAACCATATATCTAGGTTGTTTAGCGTTTTTATTACAGCATCTGGAATTTCCCTCACATTTTCTTTTTCAATAGCTACAGAAGTAGCCTATTATCAGCAAATATAACTGTCTGTGCACTGATATTGAGATGTAAATCATTTAGGCCTATGTAAAGCAGAAACAAGATTGGTCCTAAGATTGAGCCTTGAGGCACTACTTGTGAAATTGTATCCCACTGAGATGCATAAATTGTGGTATTAGATGTTATGTTACCCTTTGCTTCTGTTTGTCAGTTAAGACCCGATCCAATGTAGAACGTTTTGTCTGATGTCATACGGTCTAGTTTGTGAAGCACCATGGTGTGATTCACTGAATAGAATTCCTTTGTAAGGTCACAGAAAATAACTGACACTTAATTGATTTTGTTAAGTGATGAGCTGATTTTTTCATTAATTAAAGCATTCATTTATTAAAGCATTGAGATATTTGTACAGGATTCAAAATAGAGTTGTTGTTTTGCTTAATTTTTGAAATTTCCTGGTGGTTAACTGCTGTACCTAATACAGAATTAGTGCAAATTATATTGCCTTAGACTTATAATGTCCTAGAATGAACTTATCGTTTGATATTCTTTTGGCAGTTTTGGCAACACTTTTAAATACAACTTTGTAACATTTCACATAGTTAATAAAGTCAGGTTTCTTATTGTGCATCAGCTCTTTCTGTAGTGCCTATTTTCTAGCACTACATATCTTTAATCCTGATGTAATCCACTTTAGTTACTTTTGGCTTTTTGGTGCCAGATCCTTGGTGGGAATGATTCATTGAACACTTCCAGAAAACTTCTTAGAAATGTATCAGCGTCCTCAATACTTGACACACTATTTCCTGTGGGTCATTTTACTGTATCTATTTTGTCATGGAATGAGTTCAAGTTACCAGACTGAGATTTTCACTCTGCAGCAGATTGTGTGCTAATACAAAATCCTTTCTTCTAGGAGTGCTAGTTCTGCAAGGTTCACAGAAGAGCTTCTGTGAAGTTTGGAAGGTAGGAGACAAGGTACTGGCAGAATTGAAACTGTGAGGACAGGTCATGAGTCGTGCTTGGATAGCTCAGATGGTAGAGCACTTGCCCGTGAAAGTAAAGGTCCCGAGTTTGAGGTCTCAGTCTGGCACACAGTTTTAATCTGCCAAGAAGTTTCCAGTTCCAGTTATTTTCACGAAACTTTATTTTCATAGAACCTTTCTTAACATTTGGTTTAGTTACTCCTGGCAGCTGAATAAACAATTCAGAATGGTCAGAAATTTCTTAGTCCAAAGAGAACTTGTTTTTGCAGTCAAACATGTAATTTTTTAAGATATTGTCTATACAAGTATCTGAATAAGCATTTTATCTAGTGGATTCACAAAAATTTAGTTTAAAACCAGATTTCTGAATTAAGTCCATATACGTTTTTGGGCTACAGTCATGACTTACCACCTTTACATTAATATCAGCAGCTATGATAATAGTTTTCTTCCTTTCTTTCTTAAGTTTACCAAGTGACACTGTAGCTTGTATAAGAAAGCTTTAGTTGTTGTACTTCTTGGAATTCTGTAAATTGACATGACTAATGTGCTTTTAGATCAACACATCAGCTTTCAAAAGAGCACTCCTTATTGACGTAATCAAAATCTGCTTTATTTCATTTGTTAAGCACTGTATCAAGAAGTATGCACGACCCTCCAGGGATCTCTCTTTTCTGCAAAATCTGGTTGCTGCATTGAAATGTTCCAGTGTATTTAAAGTCTTTATAGAGTCACTAGTTAAACAATACTAATTTAAACAAACAACTTTGATATTTTTGCTTTCTTTGAGGATAATTCGCAGTTCTTCAGTTTTGGTACTACCTGCCTTGATGCTATTTATATTCCAATGCAATAAGTAAGTTTTTCACTGTTTTTATCTGTCTATGCACAACTTTTCATAGATTTCTTACTTCTGTGTGTTCTTCATATTAGTTTCTACTAAAAAATCCTTCAGACATCATGGTGGTGAAATTGTTCACTTCTTAAGGGGGCAAGTGGCTCCTATTACTTCCATCAATGTTGATATTGCATTTTCTGTTGATGGTGTTGCTTCTTCCCTTGTTGTCTGTGTTTCTTATGATAATGAGTCTGATGCTGGGGTAGCTGCTGCCACTGGTGAATGTGGTTCTACTGCTGTTACAAATGTTAGTTGTGGTTCTGCTGTTGACTAGGATGATGATGTTACTTTTTCTGTTGTTGCTGCCACTGCTCCTGATGATAATAGTTTCGTTTCAGTTGATGCTGATTTAGCAGCCACTGGTGATGATTCTGCTGAAGTAGCTGATGGCAATCTTTCTGCTGCTGTAGTTGGTGATGGCTGCTGTGCTATTGTTTGTGGTTGGCATGCTACAGTGCTTCTGCTGCTTTAGACAAGTTATTTATTCTTTTGCTAGCTGTGGTTAACATTTCCAGAGTTTTATAGCTGAGAAGTTTTTTACTGTTCCATTTAGGTACAATCCATGCCTTGTGAAACAGTCTCCCTGCAGATAGTTAACAGGTAGAAACTAAGTGTGTTGATACATTTTGCATATTTCCTCGAACAGTTTTTTACCCTTAATAAGTTCTTTATGTACACATGAGTCATTTATAATCTCGTATCTATGTAGTATTCCAACGATGATCATATTGTTGCTCTTATTAGAGTCCAATACTACCTTCAGATACTGGACAGCACTAGACAAATCATTCTTATACACACTGTTGGCTCCTCCCAGTATTACTATATATTCATTTGAATTTGCTGAAGTCCCAGCTTTTATGTTTTTTTGTAATTTAAAACAAAGGCGCTCCTGGTTTCACATAACTACAAGTATTTACTCCATGTTCTTCATGTAATATTTTCACTAGTCCATGTCCACAACTATCAGAATGTATATTTATGACATATTTCTTTCCTGCCTTCCTTGTCAAATTTGTACACAACTTCAGTGATGTTGACAAACAAAGGTAGCGAGAGATGTGTACTGTTAGCTAGCAGCTTATGTCTCTGCTGCTCACCTACAGTACCACAAAATAGTTGTGACAGGTCCCAGTTCGGCTTCCGCAAATGTCTTTTTTGAGAAGGTGCAATATTCAGTTTCTCAAAAGAAATTCTAGATGAACGGAACTGCAGAAGGCATTCTACATGGATTTTTCATGGTCTTGTTAAAGCCTTTGACCATATAAAACATAACATATTAACACAAAACTCTGATGTTATGGCATCACAGACCAACCACTAGCTTGGTTGAATGTCCATGAGCTAGAATCTCACTTACGTAACAGGAAACAAGGAATGGCCTTAACAGGTGCAGATGAAACAATAAAATCAGAATGGTGCTATTAATTGTGATGTTACCCAAAGCTTGATCCTTGGGCTACTGATCTTAGCATACATTAATGACCTGCCAGCATCATTAAATAACATATTAAGCAATGTCTGCTGATGCTTTGGAAGAAATAAGCTAGTAATAAACACATCTAAAACAACTGTTCTTAATTTCTGTTTAAAAGGGGAAGTCTGCAACACCTCTCTGACAGTAAACACCAGTGGAATTACAACTTCGATGGAAGTAAAATTTTTAAGTGTATGGCTTCAACAGGATTTTTAATAGCACACACATATAACAAAAACAAGTACAACACTAAAAAAAAGTATGCAACAGACTGTTCTAATTGCATGTGTTGCCCAGTTCCACAGATTTCTGCAATATGGAATTATATTTAGGGTAGCACATCTGCTAGCTCAGTGACCTTCTTGTCCCAAGAAAGAGCCTTAAGAACAATGCACCATGCGAGGCTATAGGTCTCTCTTTCAGAAGGCTTCAGTCCTCTCTCTCTCTCCTGTCTTTATATTCTAGAAACTTGTAAATATGTGTAGAAGAATTTCAAAGAGATAGATATGTCCAGTCAGTAAGGACAACAGCCATTAAAACCTCCACTAAAAATAGCGCAATACAAATGTACAATGGTATGCCACAAAAAATAAAAGATATTTCTTCATATTCACTGTTTCATAAATCACTATAAATCCTAAAGGGCATTCTTATTAGATCACTGCTGTGTGTGTGTGTGTGTGTGTGTGTGTGTGTGTGTGTGTGTGTGTGTGTGTTTGTTTGTTTGTTTGAGAAAGAGAGAGAGAGAGAGAGAGAGAGGGTGAGAGTGTGAGCAAGCCCGCACTCATGTGCAAATAACAGCTCTCAATCTGTAGAGATTTACTGGCTGAATAAATATTTTTTTATTTAATAAATATTTGCAGCCAAATAACAACATATAGTTATTTTGCTTAACATTTTACATTTACATTTTACATTTTTGCACATTCATTTATAGATTTCACTCTTTTACTGCACAGTTCTATGTGATATTGTTCACAGGCTTCATTACACAGTTCACACATATACATTGTGGTTGGATTGTGATAATTTTTGTTTTTGCAAATTAGCTGATGAAAGCCGTGAATAGATAATCTAGTTACAACATGCGACAGTTTGAAGTTTGGTGCTGCCCATGAGTGGTTCATCATTGCTTAGGTGTCATAGAACTCCGGCCATAATTTTTCTCGTTTATCATCTGTGATCTTCAGTTGATTTCTGGCAGCCTTGGTATGTGGCATCATACATCGAAGCTTGATGTCTTCAATTAGGAATGTCTCTCTTGCTAGCTGGTACACTAGTCTTGATCTTGTTGTGTTTGAGCAACCTAGTGCTCTTTTTAGATATGTCTAGTGTTTCTAGATTTTTTTCTGTCAGGTGGTCCCATATAACCTCCACCCCATAGGAGTAGGTGGACTTTTTCGATATCCTGTATTGCTGTTATTGCTTGGGCTGCATGTTCTGTGAAGCATTTGGCTGTTGGCTGCAATGTCACCCCTAGGTATTTAAAGTCTGATGAGAGTTTTATTTTTCGTCCTCTGATGTTGATTTCCACATTCTTGAGTGTTTTGTCTCCTTTTCTGAAAACCACCATTTTGGTCTTTGTTATGTTTATGTGTAGTTTGTGTTCACTGCACCATTTATCTGTTTTCTCAATGATTTTCTGCAGCTCCTGTATATCTGTTGATTCTACGGCTATGTCGTCAGCATGCTATTAATAGTGTTCCATAGATTTCGTGTTTGTTTTGAATACAGTCAGAGTCCCTTTAGTCAGCCATAGTGCCAGTAGAGTCAGTGTTGTCGTAACTGCCGTCTGCTTCACGTCTGCTGTGCAGCGAGCTACCTTAATTTAAGTATTAACTGCATTTTTCTTACTTGTCACTTCTTCTTCCGTGTGTATTTGCTTTTAGGAAGCTTTAATTGTCAGGTGCTATTAATAGTGTTCCATAGATTTCGTGTTTGTTTTGAATACAGTCAGAGTCCCTTTAGTCAACCATAGTGCCAGTAGTGCTAGTGTTTGTTTTCAATACAGTCCAGAGACAGGTAGTGCTATTTTCTTTGTTTTTTACAAGAAGTGGCTAGCAACCACAGTTTAGTGAATAAACAGCCACCTTTAGTGAATTAGCAGTCTAGTTAAAGGTTGATTAACTCTCTTCAGTAAATTGATCCCTTAGGATGGATAGGATGTGTGACTGCTGTGTACGGACGCAGGAGGAGCTGGCCACTATTCGCGAACAGCTGAGCGTGTTGATGGCCGCGGTCAGCTGTCTTCAGGTTGCTGCCTCAGAGTGTAGCGGCAGTGGGGAGTCTGGTGCGTCGCAAGGTACACCCCAGGTGTTACATGCTTCACCCACTCCCCCTGCTGTTGAGACATCTTCGCGGGTACCGGGCGCGGTTGGGCCACCCTCTCCCCAAGGGGAGTGGCGGGTTCAGTGGCGTTCGCGGTGCACAAGGCGGAGGGTCAATGTGGAGGCTGGCCGTGTGGCATCGCCCGCTCTGCCTGTGAGTGGACATGTGGCTGCTCCTTCAGCAAGGTCCGAGCAGGCACACGGGGGGAGGGGTTTATTAGTTATTGGGAGCTCCAACGTTAGGCGGGTGATAGAGCCCCTTAGGGAAATAGTGGGAAGGTCGGGGAAGAAGGCCAGTGTCCACTCTGTCTGCTTGCCGGGGGTCTCATCCGAGATGTGGAGGAGGCCCTACCGGCAGCGATAGAGAGCACTGGGTGCACCCAACTGCAAATTGTTGCTCATGTCGGCACCAATGACTCCTGCCGTCTGGGTTCAGAGGTCATCCTCAGTTCGTACAGGCGGTTGGCGGAATTGGTGAAGGCGGAAAGCCTCGGTCGCGGGGTGGAATCAGAGCTAACTATTTGTAGTATCGTTCCCAGAACCGATCGCAGTCCTCTGGTTTGGAGCCGAGTGGAAGGCTTAAACCAGAGGCTCAGACGATTCTGCGGAGATCTGGGGTGCAAATTACTCGACCTCCGCTATTGGGTGGAGAAATGTAGGCTCCCCCTGAATAGGTCAGGTGCGCACTACATGCCGGAAGCGGCTACAAGGGTAGCGGAGTACGTGTGGAGTGCACATGGGGGTTTTTTAGGTTAGAGAATCCCCTCCCTAGGCCCGACAAGACGCCTCCTGAGACACGGCAAGGTAGGAGTAGGCAAAATGCAACAGGGAATAACAATATTAATGTGCTAATAGTAAACTGCAGGAGCATCTATAGAAAGGTCCCAGAACTGCTCTCATTAGTAAACGGTCACAACGCCCATAAAGTACTAGGGACAGAAAGTTGGCTGAAACCAGACGTAAACAGTAATGAAATCCTAAACTCAGATTGGAATGTATACCGCAGAGACAGGCTGGACAGTGAAGGGGGAGGCATGTTTATAGCGATAAGAAATGCAATAGTATCGAAGGAAATTGACGGAGATCCGAAATGTGAAATGATTTGGGTGAAGGTCACGGTTAAAGCAGGCTCAGACATGGTAATTGGATGTCTCTATAGGCCCCCTGGCTCAGCAGCTGTTGTGGCTGAGCACCTGAAGGATAATTTGGAAAATATTTCGAGTAGATTTCCCCACCATGTTGTAGTTCTGGGTGGAGATTTTAATTTGCCGGATATAGACTGGGAGACTCAGACGTTCATAACGGGTGGCAGGGACAAAGAATCCAGTGAAATTTTTTTAAGTGCTTTATCTGAAAACTACCTTGAGCAGTTAAACAGAGAACCGACTCATGGCGATAACATATTAGACCTTCTGGTGACAAACAGACCCGAACTATTTGAAAAAGTTAACGCAGAACAGGGAATCAGCGATCATAAAGCGGTTACGGCATCGATGATTTCAGCCGTAAATAGGAATATTAAAAAGGGTAGGAAGATTTTTCTGTTTAGAAAAAGTGACAAAAAGCAGATTACAGAGTACCTGTTGGCTCAACACAAATGTTTTGTCTCAAGTACAGATAGTGTTGAGGATCAGTGGACAAAGTTCAAAACCGTCGTACATTATGCGTTAGATGAGTATGTGCCAAGCAAGATCGTAAGAGATGGAAAAGAACCACCGTGGTACAACAACCGCGTTAGAAAACTGCTGCGGAAGCAAAGGGAACTTCACAGCAAACATAAACATAGCCAAAGCCTTGCAGACAAACAAAAATTACGTGAAGCGAAATGTAGTGTGAGGAGGGCTATGCGAGAGGCGTTCAATGAATTCGAAAGTAAAGTTCTATGTACTGACTTGGCAGAAAATCCTAAGAAATTTTGGTCTTATGTCAAAGCGGCAGGTGGATCAAAACAAAATGTCCAGACACTCTGTGACCGAGATGGTACTGAAACAGAGGATGGCGGACTAAAGGCTGAAATACTAAATGTCTTTTTCCAAACTTGTTTCACAGAGGAAGATTGCACTGTAGTTCCTTCTCTAGATTGTCACACAGATGACAAAATGGTAGATATCGAAATAGATGACAGAGGGATAGAGAAACAATTAAAATCGCTCAAAAGAGGAAAGGCCTCTGGACCTGATGGGATACCAGTTCAATTTTACACAGAGTACGCGAAGGAACTTGCCCCCCTTCTTGCAGCGGTGTACCGTAGGTCTCTAGAAGAGCGTAGCATTCCAAAGGATTGGAAAAGGGCACAGGTCATCCCCGTTTTCAAGAATGGACATCGAACAGATGTGCAGAACTATAGACCTATATCTCTAACATCGATCAGTTGTAGAATTTTGGAACACGTATTGTGTTCAAGTATAATGACTTTTCTGGAGACTAGAAATCTACTCTGTAGGAATCAGCATGGGTTTCGAAAAAGACGGTCATGTGAAACCCAGCTCGCGCTATTCGTCCACGAGACTCAGAGGGCCATAGACACGGGTTCCCAGGTAGATGCCGTGTTTCTTGACTTCCGCAAGGCGTTCGATACAGTTCTCCACAGTCGTTTAATGAACAAAGTAAGAGCATATGGACTATCCGACCAATTGTGTGATTGGATTGAGGAGTTCCTAGATAACAGGACGCAGCATGTCATTCTCAATGGAGAGAAGTCTTCCGAAGTAAGAGTGATTTCAGGTGTGCCGCAGGGGAGTGTCATAGGACCATTGCTATTCACAATATACATAAACGACCTGGTGGATGACATCGGAAGTTCACTGAGGCTTTTTGCAGATGATGCTGTGGTGTATCGAGAGGTTGTAACAATGGAAAATTGTACTGAAATGCAGGAGGATCTGCAGCGAATTGACGCATGGTGCAGGGAATGGCAATTGAATCTCAATGTAGACAAGTGTAATGTGCTGCGAATACACAGAAAGATAGATCCTTTATCATTTAGCTACAAAGTAGCAGGTCAGCAACTGGAAGCAGTTAATACCATAAATTATCTGGGAGTACACAGTAGGAGTGATTTAAAATGGAATGATCATATAATGTTGATCGTCGGTAAAGCTGATGCCAGACTGAGATTCATTGGAAGAATCCTAAGGAAATGCAATCTGAAAACAAAGGAAGTAGATTACAGTACGCTTGTTCGCCCACTGCTTGAATACTGCTCAGCAGTGTGGGATCCGTACCAGATAGGGTTGATAGAAAATATAGAGAAGATCCAACGGAGAGCAGCGCGCTTCATTACAGGATCATTTAGTAATGGCGAAAGCATTACGGAGATGATAGATAAACTCCAGTGGAAGACTCTGCAGGAGAGATGCTCAGTAGCTCGGTACGGGCTTTTGTTGAAGTTTCGAGAACATACCTTCACCGAAGAGTCAAGCAGTATATTGCTCCCTCCTATGTATATCCCGCGAAGAGACCATGAGGATAAAATCAGAGAGATTAGAGCCCACACAGAGGCATACCGACAATCCTTCTTTCCATGAACAATACGAGACTGGAATAGAAGGGAGAACTGATAGAGGTACTCAAGGTACCCTCCGCCACACATCATCAGGTGGCTTGCAGAGTATGGATGTAGATGTAGATGTAGATGTATATGTATGCATATATGTATACATCTTCTTTATTTTCTCCAATTCACAGTACTTCTTCAGTTTCAAGAATGTACAGCAAAGGGCTCATTAGGTCACCCTGTAAGACTCTGTTCAACTGCAAAATGAGGTTCGAAAAAGAGAGTTCTCTGATATTGTGTATTCGAGGATTGACTTGATTATTATTGCCCACACGCTATGTTCTCCCATTGTGTTTTCCTGTTTTTGGACTATGAGATCTCTTTCCAGTAGGTCAAATGCTTTGGTAAACTCCATGAAAACTGTGTAGAACATTTGTTTCTTTTGTAGCACTTCGTCGATGTTGTTTAGCAGAAGCCTGACTGCCGTATGTGTTGACCTTCCAGAAGCCCATTTCTGGTTCTTGGAGATGACTGTCCAAACAGGCTTTGATTTTTTGTGTAATCTCTTCTTTGAAAAGATATTGAACTGAGTATTTTCTAGGGCTATGCCTCTGTACTTGTTTATGTCTGTTGGGTCTCTACCTTTGTAGAGAACTTTTATTACCGAGTGTCTCCACTGAGTCAGAATTCTTCGAAATTCCAGGCATTTGTTGAATAGTGTGATCCATATGTGTTGGAAAGCCTCTTTTACATCTTGAATACGTTCATTATATGTATTATTTGGTCCTGCTGCTTTCTTGTTCTTCAATGTTTTTATTCCTTCTTTTACATCTTCTTCATTTAGAGGTTCCCATACATTGTCTTTTTCCTTTGTTTGATGTTGTTTCTCTTGCTTTGGGGGTGTTAGGATTCCTTGTTTGTTCACTATCTTACTGAAGTGCTCTTCCCATTCCTTCACGTTTATATTTGGTGTATGAGCCAGTCTTTTTGGTCTTGCTGTTATGTATGGGTCTTTCGCTGCTTCATCTGCTTCCCTTTTTGCTTCTTTTTCTATGTTTTCTTTTTTCTTCTCTTCTATTAGTTATTTGTAGATTTTCCTCTCTTCTGCATATAGTTTGTATGTTTCCTCGTCGTGCTGGTTTCTTGATCTGTGGAGTGTTCTTACAACAGTGTTCCTTTTGCTATAGCATTCAGCATTGAACCATCTTTTTGCCATCCTTGTTTTTGGGTTTGTTTGTATCACTGAATTTTTCTAGGTCTTCTATTTTGTCTGTCACTTTTTCAAGGTCTCCTTCCTCTATTAAAGTTTCTATTTGTGTTATTTGTTCTTGTTGGTTTGTTATTTTTTCTTTATCTATTCTTCTTTGTGTGATTTGGTGGGTCTTTCTTGCTAGTGGTGAGGTGATGTTATTTATTTTTATCTTCATTGGAATATGCTTTTGTTTAGGAGTGATGGAGTCATTCCATATTGGTTGAATACTTCCTTTCACTTCTCCTCTTGTTAATGCTATATCAATAGTGCCTTTCCTATTGTGGCATATATATACGTAGCTATTTGTCTATTATTCAGTAGGGTGAAACCATCTTCTTCTAGGATTTAAAAGACTAGTCTTGTTTTATAATTCTCTGTGTCTGTTCTGCAGTTGAGTTCACCTGAAATAATGGTGAGTTTGCTGCTGCATTGTTTGATGAGTGTGATTATTTTGTCAATTATTTCTATTGCATTTGGGTGCAGTTGGAAATAGGCAGCATTTATATTTATGTTTGATGCTTCTGCTAATTTAATGTTTTCTTGTTTTATGAGTTTTTTGGTGGGGGGTCATCCAGGGTTTCAGTAGGATAGATATTCCTCCCATGGGCCGCCCTTTTTCTCCCTTCTTTGGCATTAGGTGAAAATAGTAAAAATGTTTATGTTGCCAGTTGTCTATCAGGAAGGTTTCTGTTAGAATTCCAAGCTCCGAGCTTTGCAGAATGTCTGTTGGTGTTAGATTAAGAGCACTTTTTATTCCCTCTATATTCCACAAGACTGCTTTTATTTCTTGTTGTTCTGGTTTTCTTCTTAGTTTAGTTGAGCTCTGCTCCCTCTTCCACTGCTCTTCTTGGAAACGAAATTGATGTACTTTTATGTTTTCAGGCCAGAATTCTGGTTCTTGTGTGATCTGTAGATCTTCAGATGGAATGTCTACTTTAAAAGCTTTTTTGTCACCCAGCGTGTGCAGTTCTTCACATTCTAGTTGTCTCAGTATTCTGTTCTTGTTGAGGTACTCCACTACTGTATCAGTTGTGGTGGTTCTCTTTAAGTTACCGATATATAGCCACGCTGTTGTTTCTGCTGCTTGCATTTCTTCGTCCTTTTGTGTACCTATTACGGTTTTATTATTACTTTGGTTTCTTCTCCTGTACCAGGTTCTCCCTTCCACTGTACTCCAAGATGGTTCCCCTAGTTTATTAACTTGATTTCTGGTTTTAATATGTTGCCTATGTGCATTGATTTGGTCTTGAGGCTGATTTTATTGCTGGAACAGAGGATTTCTGTGTATTGTCATTCCCCCTGGTTCCACTTTGTTGTTATACTTAGTTTGTATGTTGTTTCCATCAGTTTTGGTTTTCTCTGGTTCTAAATGACTTTCCTTTTCTAGAATTTTTGTTATTTGCTCCTGTATTAATATCCCTAGTTGGTTTTTTAGGAAATCGGTTATCTCCTCCATTTGATACCCCAGTTCTCCCATTTCAGTGTTATTTTCATCTTTTTTTTTTTGCTTTTTCCAAAGAGCTAACCACTCCGAAGTGTCTCCATTGAAGTTCTTCTCAGATCCTGTATGTGTCTCTTCCGTCTGCCTCTGTCTGCTGTGTGCTGTTTCCTGCATTTCTACAATAGATGTTGCTGGTTGTCCAGCGGGCCACTGTCCACTATGTGCTGTTTCCTGTGTTTCTCCAATAGATGTCGCTAGTTGTCCGCCAGTGCAGCTGTCTTCTACCTCGCTCATCTCCTCTTGTTGGATATTCCTAACCTTTCTCGAAGGATTCATATTCTCCTCCTTCTCTGCTTTTGTTTCATTTTTCAGAGATTATAAGCATTTTCTTATTTCACTCATCGCTTCTAGTAATTCGTTCTTCTTTTCCTTCTTGATATATCCTCCTTCTTCTGCCACTTTTCCGATCTTAATAAGAGCATTCTCAATATGTTGCACGGCACTGTCCACCATCTTAAGTAACTTCATGAATAATTAAATAAATAGATGATACAAGTAGGCTTCAGGGAATGAAATCCTCAGTGCATATTACGAAACAATAACACAACAAGTCCCAGTAAGCAAACAGTCTCTCATTAAACCTTTCGAAAATAAATTTAATGCAGTTTCACTGCAAATAAACCTAAACACTCTGAAAATGGATGTCAATGGTCAGAAAATAAATAAAATTCCACTTAAGGTTATAAGATTTCTATGCATACTAATGAATAATAAATTATGATAGAATGAAAATATTTATCACATGCTCAAGAAATTAAGCCCAGCCGGCTTTGTACTAAGAGTAATTTAACTCTAGGTTGACAAGATAGTAATAATGTATACATATTTCACATATTTCCACTCTCTGATCTTGAATGTCATAATATTTTGGTTAAATGCTGCAAAAGTACAAAAAGTTTCTAAAATACAGAAACGAGCTGTGAGGTTGATCCATGGTGTTATAAAATGTACATACTGTAAGCACCTGTTCAAGACCCTTGTGATCTTGACATTCACAAGACTCCAACGGTGTTTCCACTTTTGGAAACATTCCTGGAAATTTTTTTCCTGAAGTGTGTTAAGGATGCTCTCCGTATTTACCTGGATGTCTTCAGTTGAGTCAAATCGCTTCCTTTTCAGTGAAAATTTCAGTTTAGGAAACAGGTAGAAGTCCACAGGGGCCAAATCAGAGGAATATGGTGGTTGTGGAAGCACAGGAATTTTGAATTTGGTCAAAAATTCAATGATGGAGAAGGCACAATGAGCCAGGGCTTTGTCATGGTGTAGCACCCAACTCCTGTCTTTCCACGATGCAGGCCTTTTCTTCTGCACCTTTCCATGCAAACACGCAAGGACACATTTTTAGTATTCCTGGTTAATTTTCTGTCCTCCAGGAGTAATTTCATGATGCACAATACTGGTAGCATCGAAAAAAAAAAAAAAACACCAACATTGTCTTCACCTGCAACCGACTTTGCTATGCTTTTTTCAGACATGGTGAACCTAGAGTCTTCCAGTGCAAAGACTGCTCTTTGATTTCAGGATCATATCCATATACCCATGATTTGTCACCTGTAATTACCCTATTTAACAAATCTGGGTCATTTTTAGTCTGACTTATCAGTTCTTGGCACCCTTCAAGTCGATAATGTCTCTTGTCACTTGACAACACTTTTGGAATGATTTTTGTGGACACTCTATGCATGTTCAAATCTTCAGTTAAAACTGACTGAACTGCACAGAAACTTAAATTAAGTTCATCAGCCATCTCCCTAATTGTAAGTCTGTGATCAGAGTGCACTAAGTCGTGAACTTTCACAACATTTTCATTTGTTTTTGAGGTGGAAGGACAGTCGGACTGTGGTTCATCTTCAAATTATTTGTGGCCATTTTTAAATCTGTTGAACCAGACAAAAACATTTGACTGGCTCATACAATTATCTCCAAAAGCTGTTTTTAATAGTTCATTAGTCTCAGAAGCTGATTTCCTGGTTTTAAAACAAAATGTCGCATAAACTCGTTGCTCCGTTTTTCCATACATTTTAACACAGACAGAATCCAGCAACAAGCCCTAACAGACCTGCAATCAACCAGCTGCACACAATGAACTGAATAAAGGAAACACAGTTTCCTGTCAGAGAGCGTTCAAGGAAAAGGCAATGACTCACTACCCAGCCTCTATGTACCTGCCCGCCAAACCAGTAAGCAGCAGCGGATCCATTCTTAAAACTTTCCAATCACACCTCATATAAGTCTTACAATTTACTTATTTAAAATTTTGCAAACTTACAATATTACTTGTTGAATAATTTATACAAGGTTCTTTCTAACACTGTTTCAGAATTTGCATCTGCAATAACTAGCATAAATTTTGATTTCATTTTAAGTATCGAGATCAAAGTGTCACTTCGTCCTTTACAAAATCTTTCACTGAGTAATAGCATTTTTCAGTTAGAAAATTGTGTAAATTGCTTTTTAAAATATTTAGTTTCATATTCCATATGTCACATCCTTTTATATTGTTGTGAATTTTCATGGCTATATATTGAGGACCAACAACTAAACTTTAAACACTAACTGTGGCAGTCAGAGTCATGACATAAGGTAGAAACAAAGCCTTCACAAAGACTCAGTGTCTCTAAATATAGTGCAAAAAAGAATTATCCAGTCTGGAATAAAAATCTACAGGAAGTTCCCACTCAGTATGAGAAAAGACATTGACAATCCTCATATATTCACAAGGGAAGCGAAAACATTCCTCATAAACCACACTGTGCACAGGGTGGTCAGAAAAAATAGTAAAAGCTTGTAAGTGTATTGCAAGATAGTGTGTGCTGAAAAATAATTGCTAAGAAAAAAGTTCTATATGTTGCACATTTACAAATTAATTAGCACTGAAGTTGTGCACACACAAATTAAAGTAGCCCACCAGATAAAGTGTCACTAAATGTGTTTTTTGTTTTGTTTCCTAAAACTGAACAGGAGATTGATACAAAAATTGGACGTAGGATGGTAGAAAGGACTGAACCCAAGTCAAACGCTGAGTAGTTTTGTGTGTTTTCAACCACACTATGAGAACAGCTGACACTTATTGTATCTGCCGAGCCACTTGAATTTGTTCAATGGCCTGATTGAGTAAGTTTAATGCTAATTAACTCAGAAACAACATGACATATCAAATCTTTTCTTAAAAATTATTTCTCAGCCCTCCCTACCTTGCAACACACTTACAAGTTTTTCAAACTGTTTTGATCATCCTGTATAATTTAAATAAATTTCTAGAGCTATAAGTTATGTAAAAGATGTTTTACATTATACACTTATGAACTTACCAATGCTTTACAATGTCACCAAATGTGTTCTTTGTTTTGTTTTCTAAAACTGGACAGGAGAGTGATACAAAAACTGGACATTGGATGGTAAAAGGACTGAACATGAGTTGAACAGATATATGTTCTAATCTCCTTCTCCCCCCTTCCCCACCCCCCCCCCCCCCACCCGGCCCACGCTCTCTGTCCATTGCCTCCCTCATTGCATAATACATAAATCATACCGCCATATGCTATGCTGATAACACAACTCTACTCACATCAGAACAACTCAAATTTGGATAATAGTAAACAGAAATCACTCAAATCTACCCTCCACTGGTTCTCTTGAAATAAATTACCCTGTGATACAGAGAAAACACAAAAGCTTCTTTTAACGTTCCCAAAAGCCATAGAAAACAAATCTGTAAAACTGTTAGGAATGTATATTGATTTCAAACTTAAGTGGAAAGAACGGGTAAGTCAGGTGTGGAAAAAGCTTTCAAAAATCTCGTATCTCCTTTGAAAACTCAGAGATATGATTAGTATGAACTTTCTTAGAGAAATGTACTTTGAACTCTTCCAATCACACAATACTTAACACTATGGCTGCTGCAGGTGCATGTCGAGCTGGCCGTGTTGAGCGTGTCCCTGAAGGTCCCCTAATCCATTTACCTGTGCTAATAGCCATCCTCGTGGATTACTGTCTGTGTCTGTGCTCTTCGTTCGGCTGACCTAGCCCTGTGCTGAGTATTTCTGGAGCCAGAGCAGTCACGTCTGTCTGGCAGACTGAGTGTGACCACCGATGTTACAAATAAACACAGTGTACCTGGATACTTATTCCATCTGGAGATGAATTGCTCGACAGACATAATGTATACTAAAAGTGCTTATGCTGCTAACATGTAACTCCTCATCAGATGCTTTCTTTCATTTGCGATTAGTTCATGCGAATCATCATAAGGCCTCGGTAGATGTCTGACAATGGAAAATTCAAGATGGAAATTTGGAGATTTGTGGTAAGCTTTTATGGGACCAAACTGCTGAGGTCATCGGTCCCTAAGCCTACACATTACTTACGCTATGGACAACACACACATCCATGCCCAAGAGAGGACTCAAACCTCCGACAGGGGAGCCGAAAAATCCAGGATGGAATGTAGCAATATTATGAGAAGGAAAGTTGTTACTCACCATAGAGCAGAGATGCTGAGTCACAGATAGGCACAACAAAAAGATTTTCACACAATAAAGCTTTTGGCCAATGTTCTTTGTCAACAATAGACACACATACCCACACACACACACTCACGCAAACGTGTGTGAGTTGCAACTTTTCTTCTCATAATATCAGTATACATCTGAGTTTTATTTGAAGTACTGACTAATTATCAGCTTTTTGTACATAACTTACAATGTAAACACCGGAGAGTCCATAACGATCAAATGTTGATGTTCGTCTGTACTAGCACAATAATTTGCCTGCAAACAGCTTTCAAGGGAAGCGTCAGGGTGGCCAAAAACCACTTTTGGAGCTAATGACTATATTTTGAATGATTAATCCAATAAATTATCCTCAGGGAAACTTCAAAACCAAAAATTCAACGTTTCTGAATTCTTCTTATATGGGACGCAATTATTATTAAACAGTAGGAATAAAGGATAATGTATAACTTTTGCTTAAGAATTCGATAAGGAAATACAAAATTTTCTGCACTACCTAATTAAATGTCACCTTAAGTTCTAACAACTTTTTGTGAATCAGAAATGGGTGAATGTGTGCAACTGACCATCGCCTAATGAAGTTAATCTTCATTTTTGAACTGCTGTCCGTTAGTCTCACTATAACTTAAAAATGGCTTAACCGCTTTGGATGATTCTTTTTTTGTTGCGTTCATAATTGTTAAAGTAAGGTTTTTATGAAATAAAAGTTTGGAAAAGTTGCCTAGGAAACTGGAAAATTCTGGATACACTGAAAGAGCTTTTTTCTATGATATTTTCACGATTTTCATTACTCACAATTGAAACGATTGATATCAATAATTATTTTTTTGTTTTGTCCATTCTGATCTTGGACTTGAAGCTTCCTGTCTATGTTTGTCAGCATAGTCTGCATGTTTCACATGTTTGTAGATAAGGTGTTTGTCAGCACAGCAATTATGTGGAGAGGCTCTTCAAGCTCAGATAATTCTGTGTTTTTGTTTATTTATTTATTTATTTTTATTTTTATTTATTTTTTATTTTATTTATTTATTTATTTTCTTTTTTTGCACTGTTATATTACCCATCCTTTCTCATCCAAGCTTTGGGCCGGCAATGGCAAAGCTGAAAATATTTTTTATTTTCATACTTATTTTTCATTTTTTTATTTTTGTAATTTTTAAATATTTTTTTCAGAAGTAAGGATTAACTTCACTTCCAGATGTAGCAACTTGGCTAAAAGCTCTTCTTTGTGTGGTATGTTTCAAAACATGGTACAACACACAAGGGTATTCATATTTCATTTCTCGGCGCACATTCTGTTTCGAGCAGACTGCACAACTATGTCCTAGTCCATGTTTCTTGGACTGGTCACTTGGAATGACATTTGGAAAGTGACTTCCAGTAAAGTGCAGAGGATTTTCATCATCAGAGTATCTTCCTGTCCCATCTCTTCTCCGTTGTGTAGCAAATTTTTCCATGAGTTCTTGTACCAGAGATAAATGAAAATTGTTAATGGAATTTTTCTCCCTGTCACCCATCTGTAAAGAGTGTGAGCATTCAAAACAATTGTACCATTTAACAGATCTACACACAGATACAGCTGAGCTTAATAGCATGTCAGAGTGGTCTACTGTGCCCATACTTGCATTGTAGTCGACAACCAAATGCAGCTTCATTATTTTCTCACCAGTCCTCCTGTTTGTCTTTCCCGTGTCACACATTCCTACAGTGTTACAGGTTGGCAACATCAACACTTCTCTCTTGTTGCAAAAATTGTGTCAGTTGACATAAATTAAACTTCCCCTCATTCAGTTTTTTCTTTAGCTTTGGCAAAATGCGTCCATTGCACGGTACCGTAACTAGGAGTGATTTGGAACTACTGGGGTGAAATGGAACACGGTGTCCATTTCAACAATTTGGTGTGGAGTGATAATTTGCTGTAACTAATGGAAGCTACCCTCTAGACTCCTCATGGATATTAGTTGTTTCAGTAATATAAAAATTATGTGTGTCAATGAGGTATGTAGTTTTTTTCAAAAAAATGTATTTAAGTGTAAATTTTACCTTTTTTCTAAAACTCTGGAAACAAACTGTTGCACAGCTACTCTGGTAATAGTAATACAGTTCTCTGATATTGGAATGTGGAGGACAACCATCAGTGACGATGTATGAAAGGTTAGGTTTGGTTATGTTATTCATTAGTTGCAAGCATAAATGTAGAAAATCATATTTTTTCAGGTTGAATTGGCACATGCCATGGGTATGCAAAAAGATGATTGGGCCAGCTAGCTATGAAAAATACAGCAAGACTAGCCTGCAGAAAGCTGTCAGTGATGTCAAAGCATGTAAATTATCACTCAGGAATGCATCCAAAAAATATGAAATACTGGTACCACCTAGTAAACTTACAAGGAAATTAAATAATAAAAATCCTTTGGAAATAGGTGGACAAACTGCTGTGAGTTTACAAGAAGAGAAGACATTATCCAGTGGATTATTTAAATGAGCAGAATGAGGTCAGCCATTAATGACAAGTAAGATAAGGGATATTGTAAAGAGCTATTGTACCAAAGGGGAAAAGTGGAAAAGAGGTTTGTAGACAATAGCCCTGGATATGAGTGGGTAAAAAATCTGCTTTCATATCACAATAATCTGACTATATGTTTGAATGAAAATGTAAAGAGAGCTAGAGCTCAAGAGAACAGACATGTCATAGTAAGCTATTTCAAAAATTTGGAGGAGACTGTGAGAGGTGTTCCATGTACCCACATAGTTGACTATGATGAGACCTATTTCTCCAACGATCCTGGTGCTGTCAGAGTGCTGGTCAAGAAGGGTTGTAAACATCCTCATAGAATCATAGAGCCATCCAAAACAAGTACATCTGTAACGATAGCTGCCACTTATCTGTATCCAACATGGACTGAAGAGGGAATGAATGGTACAGCCTACAACACAAACCAAAGTAGATGGTTTGACCTCAGTACATTTGAAGATTAGTTTCAGACAACAGCTTTGCTGTATCTTAGATGGCTTGAGGGGGTCAAAGTCCTGATAGGAGGCAATCTCTCAAGCCACATTTCCTTGTTTGTAGCCGCCCAATGTGAGGAGAACAATGTTAAGGTTGTGTTTCTCCCCCCCCCCCCCCCCCCAAATGCAACACACATCTGCCAGGCTCTAGATGTGGCATTCTTTCATCCAATGAAGATGTTGTTGTTGTTGTTTTCAGTCCTGAGACTGGTTTGATGCAGCTCTCCATGCTGGGCGAAAATCTTTGACTGATTGGAAGAAAGGCAATATGGGTGTTCTTCCAAAAAGTGACTTCCATAAGACATTGAAGGCGACGTTTCACTACATGATTGAGAAAATTCAAGACAATGCTATTGCAGGATTTCGTGCTTCTGGTATCATACCTTCCAATACAGAAAAAGTTTTATCTCCTTACCCATTAGTAGTTTGGAAAATGAAACAGGTGACCCAATGCAGGTATGGTCTGATGCCTTTGTGGAACACCTAAGAGATGTTTGTTGTGAGTCTGTTAATTCCCAATCCAAGCTCATGATGGAAAACTGGAAGGTCTCCATGGGAAAAGTGTCATGTCACAGGCAGAAATTTCAGACAATATTGCAGTGGACAGCAAGCAAATGGAAGCTAATGATCCCAAAGTTTTGGAGCAAGAAACTGTAATATCTGAGACAGCAAATGAAAAGGAATACTGACCTAGACCTTCCGAGACACCTCCAATGACACTGGCCAAAAATGATTTTGTCTTGGTTAAGTTTCGTGTTACAGAGACTAACCAATCAAAATTATATGTAGGAAGGACTGAGGCTATGGAGCTGCATGACGACATTCAAGTTAGTTTCATGAGGTGGAAAATTAGTGGGAAACAATAATTTTATTTTCCCGCTGTTGTAGATGTGTGTGGTGTCAAAAGCAAAAATTGTGATGAACATGAAAGGAACTCATTTCTGATGAGGAAGAATGATATTTAAAACTCTTGAAAGCATTGACATCATGTAATGTAAAGTGTTGTATTAAGTAATGAATGATATGTTTTTATATCATTGTTTCAAAAAGCATTTGTAAGTTCAGAGATTTAATGGTTAATAGAGCTGGTAACATAAAAAAATATTAATTGGCATTAATTAATATAAAGTTGTTCTATTATAAATGCATTTTTCTTAGTAAAATGCTTGTTAGATGTGTTTCACATGTTCCAGTTCACTTCACCACATGTTTCAAATGCAAATATTGTTCAAAATATGTAGTGTTCCAAATCACCCCAAGTCCTGGGGCGACTTGGAACACATTTAAGATTAAAATTTGAAGGGCTATGGTAGAGCATTTTTATTCTTGTAATATATTGCTGTAGGAAGGACTAGAGATACTGTATTTAAAATTTCAAAATTATAGTACAATATTTAGATATTAATTTTCAGTAAAAATTTCATTTTCTGTCCCAATTCACACCAAGTTTTGGTACTGCGTGTTGCTGTTCTATGGCTGTGAAGCCACAATAGCAGGGCTGGACTTGTATACCAATTGACGATATACAGGGTATGTCAAAATTCACAGTATGGTTTCATTAATGTTGACACTATATCACCAGATTTCCCCAAATTATGGACTTCAGTTTCTGTTGTTGTGCCTTTGTATACAATGAAATCCAAGATGTATCCAGTTTTACAGTCACACAACTCACATATCCTGATTCAAAATGTACTTTGTTTCAAACGAATGAATTGTTTAAAAGATAAGTGACCTTCGAACAATAATAAGCTTTCATCGATATAGAGCTTTTTGTATGGGTTAAACACACTGTGGAATGCCATACGAACTGTATCAATAATTTTCCTGATTTTTAAAAAAATGTCGTCTCCACAATTGGCAGAGATGTTACTAAAATGCAACAGTCTCAAAAGTACCATAAAATGGTCATTGGACATAACTTTGCCAAAAATTGGAGTGTTCAGAAGTATATCTCTGTACCAATATTCCCTTATTCTCAACTTTTTAATGCAAGCCATTAGAAGCCAAATACCAGTGAAACAATACAGTTCCTCAAAACCTTCCAGAATGAGATTTTCACTCTGCAGCAGAGTGTGCACTGATATGAAACTTCCTGGCAGATTAAAACTGTGTGCTGGACTGAGACTCAAACTCGGGACTTTTGCCTTTCGCGGGCAAGTGCTCTGCCAGCTGAGCTACCCAAGCATGACTCACGCCCTGTCCTCACAGCTTTACTTCTGCCAGTACCTCGTCTCCTACCTTCCAAACTTTACAGAAGCTCTCCTGCGAACCTTGCAGAACTAGCACCCCTCAAAGAAAGGATATAGTGGAGACATGGCTTAGCCACAGCCTTGGGGATGTTTCCAGAATGAGATTTTCACTCTGCAGCAGAGTGTGTGCTGATATGAAACTTCCTGGCAGATTACAACTGTGTGCCAGACCAAGACTCGAACTTGGGACCTTTGCCTTTCAAGGGCAAGTGCTCTGCCAACTGAGCTACCCAAGCACGACACAGTTTTAATCTATCAGGAAGTTTCCTCAAAACCTTATCTTTCCAGGTGGACAATTGAGAATGAAGTGATTCCGACATATTTGCCACGGTGAAAGTGTAAAATCGGTTTGTTTCAAGTGCTATAAATTTCATCAGATTTTCTGATTGAAATAGCATGAAAAAGGATAGAATGCTTGAATCAGATGCTAGTTGGCAATTATGTCATGAAGATGAGTCTTCAAATGCATGAAGTGCTGGACTGAAATCACACTTTTGCCAATTAAATTTTTCACTAAGGTCTAACCTTTTTCAGATTGATTCATCTCCACTTTCAGAATCTGAAGAACTGTCCTAGTGATATCTACTAGGTGAAGTATGAGGATGCGTGTTGGATATTACTACAATATGATTCTGAAGAATCATCATCACTACAGTAACTGAAGATGCCACACTCACTGTCATTGTCACTCCTTGTGAGTATCTGCAGTATCTCTTTGTCAGTGCAACCATGCTGACGCGTCATTCATTTGTGGAACTAAAAAGTGAAAGCACTTTAAAAATCCTGATGAATAGTCAGAAAGCTAAATGACACCACAGAAGCAGAAGATCACATGAACTAGCTAGCAAGAGTGTCTAATAGCAACTATGAAATCCAACAGAAATTCTGCCGAGCAGCTATAGTGGGGCGGGCTGATGGTAAAAGCTGTCATTAGGACTCAGGTGCTGGTCAGGCAGTGATGGTGAATGTCATCTGCAGCGCCCTTGGGAAATACCACTGCACTGGCTGACAACATCTGCAGGCCCTGTGGGAAGAACGACGCAGTAGAATTTCACATCTGCAGTGCTCAAAGGATTAAGTCCTCATTTGGGAACACAGCTCTTATATCATCAAACTTTTGAAAATACAGAAAACAATGTTGCATACAATATGTAAAATTGGTTCCATAGAGTACTGTCAGCCTATCTTTACTAGACTCAGTCTACTGACTGTCATAAACCTGTACATGTGCATCTGTGTAATATTTGTCAAAAACAGTAACATGAAAGGTGTTGTCAAGGAAGAAATTTGTGACTAAAATACTAAGGCAGATTATGACATTCCAATGTACAGGCTAACAAAATATTGGTAACTCACACAAAGTGAATACTTTTAAAGTCATTCCTGCAACTAGAAAGGCAATAAAACTGAATTTTGGAAACAACAAAGTTGAGCAGGATCAATTTTTGGACAGGCAAGACTTCCCTGCATAAATGGATTAGCGGCATTATTACCACTCCACCTACTACAAAAATGTTTGGTATGATAAAAAATGAATTATAGTCATGCCTGTCACAGACATCTGAACTTCAAATGTGCAAGCCATTATATGGAGAGAACATTGGAGCAAAACACCTTTGCAACTATGACAGCACGTGAGACACCCTGATGTATTTTCAGCTGAAACCTTAGAGAGAATATGGATGCTCAAGCTTCCACTGTCATTGCATGTTACACTGTTTCAAGAGAGCACGAGACCACAGATATCAAATAACACTTGGCTGATAGACTCCATGCAGTATTCAATTACATAAGGAAGTAGATTTACACAAGATAAATATTACTAATACTACACAGGGAGCTAATCTGCCACAGTAGGAGAGGAGTGGTTCTGTAGAAGTACAAACACTTACAAACTCGTACAAGGCTGGCAGTGTGAGATGTCATGAATCATGAAATTGACAGAGATGATGCAGAATACCAATTAACTGAGCTTAAATGCAAGCAGCTGACTCCTCCTGATAGAAGACTGTTGACCTGAGGTGCTTGGCCTTGAAAATAGAGCATATCAACACATCGCATAATGGCAGCTCATCACCGATGGAAATTTTTTGGTTTCATGAGAAATTCAGAGCAACAGCATGAAAATGTGTTCCCCTTGTAATTTCACATATCAGCAACAACATACTACTATTGGTGTCATGGACAGCTGGAGTCAGTCAGGCCATGTCCGCCACCACTCAGCTCCTCTCAGCTTGACACCAGATGACGGTATATTGGACATGAATGGTGGGGGTGGGTACAGGGCAATGTTCAACGTTACCATGTTACAAATAGTGTATATTGCCTGAGGATGCACCGATAAGTGGTGCGAAACTGGTCGTAGATTTAATAAAAATCATTGATACAGCCAGTGCAGAATTTTCTTTGGAAAAATGTTGAAGTTTAGCTGTGGTTGCCTGCTCTATAAAACAACTGGAGGGAGGCCTACAAGGTGTAAAGGACCAGGATAACATTTAGTTTTTTTCAGCTTAAGGACCTTAGGATTTACACAGGGAATAGGGTGGATATTCATCGCTTTCTGGTAGACTCTGGTTTTGCATTAAGCACTGTACCATGGGAACATTACCTCTCAGACAGAAAATCAATAAGGTCCTTGCTACATGCCATTAATGACACACCTGCGTGTCTTTGCAGAATAAGTCACATCACAGTAGATGTTGGTTGCAGTACACTTTCAACTGGAATTTTGTGATAGCAGATGTATCTGTAGACAATGGCCTCACCACAGTACCAGTTCTTGTCAGATCACCAAAGTTAGGCTAGCACTTGGATGGATGGCCATATGGGCTGACAAGCACTGTTGGCAAGTGGTGTGCACTTAACCATTCTGAGATTGATTGAGGAGCTACTACTAGACTGAGAAATAGTGGATCTGGTCACAAAAACTGACAATGGTGGGAGAGCAGTGTGCTGACCATATGCCCCTCCACATCTGCATCCACTGATGCCTATCGGCTAAGGATGACATGGCTGGTGCTCAGTATTGTTGGGCCTTCTGAGGCCTGTTTGGCTGGAGAGAGAGAGAAAGAGAGAGAGAGAGAGAGAGAGAGAGAGAGAGAGATGTATCTGTATCAATTATACAGGGGCAGATTTTATTTGTTACCACAGCTTTCACTAGACTTAGAAAAGGAATGATTATTTGTTCTGTTACTGGAAATTCAGTGCAGAGACACATGGACAATTTAGGTGCAACAGCATGGGGAGATAAAAGAAAATGGTTGATGAGGATTATAGTCAATACAGAAGAGGAGGCTGCCAGGACTCACACCAAATTAGAGGAGATGGCACAGCTGAAAGCTTAAATGCATTGAGAAAATTCAGAATTACAGGAAGCAATAAGGAATTGTCTAGAATAGTTGGACTGAATACATGAGAGATTAGCAGCCTTTGAGTGCCAGGAGCAGCAGCAGCCACAGTTTCAGTTGGGGTAGCATATTGACACACTAGGTTGGGAAAGACGAAATGCACAGGTCAGTGGAGTGCAAGCCACCAAGATTTTATCTGGTTATGTTGGCAAAATAAAACACATGGTCAGTGCAATATGCAGACAAAAAGCATTTGGAGATGTTGTTCAAGGGACACAAGGTCCCTCAGTCTATGTCAAGGCAAGAAGATTTGCATTAGACAGATGTTGGGCACCTAAACAAATTGTAAACAAACTTTTGCACTCAGGCATAGACCGGCCTTCTGCTAGTAACTGAGCATCGCTAATCCATTTAGTGCCTAAGAAGGATGGTGGAGATTTTTGATTACTTAACTCCCATACTAGACCAGATAGGTGTCCTGTTCCCAATTTACAGGAGTTTTCACATGCTCTGGCAGGTGCAACTATGGTTAGCATGATAGATTACAAAAAAGGTCTACCATCAAATTCCAATGGCATCAAATGTAAGAATGGCCTCTTTGAATTCATGTGAATGCCTTACAAGTTAAAAAAAAAAATGCAGTTCAGACATGGCAGAAAATGAGAAAGGCAATCAGCAATAGGCACCCCAGATTGCTGTGCTAATGCAAGTCATGCACAAACATGAGACATGAATCACACTAGTTTTGCCCCAGTTACATACGGCAGTGGAAGACTGTATGTGCTAGATTGTTCAAGCAACCAATACTTTCTCACTGACATTGTGACAGCATAGAATCCTTACTGGGTGCAGATTTCCTCTGATGTTTGCATTTTTCTACCGACTTGGCACAGGGTACTCTCCTACACCACAGCAGTGGAGAGTCTGTTACTGGTATCATCAGCATACCACTGTCATTCACACAACTACCTTCAATCAACCTTCAAATTAACCTGCAGCCATTTTACCCCATCCCTGCACATAATAACTGCCAACAGATGCTCCTAGATATTATGACAGATCACCCATTGTCATGATGACATCAGGTGAGAGACACTCAGCTCACATGAAGAGAATCATGACCTATGATCCAAAATCTGTTCAATTGCAGATGAGTTTAATGCTGCACACTCTGACTTGCAGCACCTCATACATGAGCAGCCATATCATTCCAAAATTGCCATCACAAGTGAGACAGTGAGCACTGAGGTGCCAGACAACACACACACACACACACACACACACACACACACACACACACACACACACCACTGGGGCAGCCTGCAACACCCGTACCATCACAAACACAGGTCAGTCCAGTGCATTTCTTGCATGGTGCTTGTGCACTCTCCCCTCCCTGGCATGACTCCCCAACCCTCAGGACTCATGTGCTGTTTCAGTGAAGTGCTACCAGCACAAAGACTAGCCTGGAAAGACTTTGTGCAGCTAAGTCTGCTATAGATGAATTATTACAGGCTGGAACTGTCAAACAGTCTGACAGTCCTTGGGGCTTCAGCCATTCATTTCAACCCAAAAAAGGACATTGCAGTGATGCCCGTATGATTCTGGACAGCTATCTGATCCTGGCCATTTATGGCTTCACCCATACCTTAGCAGGTGACAGTGTTTTTAGTGTTTAAGATCATAGAAAGGTGCACTTGCAGATTCTTGTGGACAAGGAGGATATACCCAAGACAGTAATTACCACTACATTTTGGTTTTATGAATTTCTTTACATGCAGTAAAGCCTGAAAAAAGCAATGTAGACTCGACAGAGGTTTATAGACAATATTCTCTTTAAGTTCACCTTCTGCTATGCATACCTCCACACAATGTGTTAGTCTTTTCCACTTCCCCAAATGAACATGAACAGCATCTCAAATTCATTTAAAAAAACACTGCAACATTTTGGTGTTGTCATCAGTGATGACAAGTGTCAGCTGAGTGAACCTGAAGTTACCTTCTTTGGTGATTCCATAAGCAATGATTGGAGTATATAGGCCACCAATTGCTGATGTAATGCTGTTTATGAATAAACTTAGTAGTATTGTTGGTCAGACCGGTTCTAATGACTTTACTAGATTAGGTGACTTTAATATAGATACAAACTCAAATAGTATAGTAAACTTGAAACCCAGTGATGTACTGACCTCATACAATCTTGTAAATATAGCAAACTCTGACACCAGAGTAACGGACACATGTTCCACTAGAATAGATTATGCTCTAATCAACAATGATGTTATACAGGATGTTACAAAAAGGTACGGCCAAACTTTCAGGAAACATTCCTCACACATAAATAAAGAAAAGATGTTATGTGGACATGTGTCCAGAAACGCTTAATTTTCATGTTAGAGCTCATTTTAGTTTCGTCAGTATGTTCTTCCACCTATGCTCAATGGAGCACATTATCATGATTTCATTTGGGATACTCTACCTGTGCTGCTAGAACATATGCCTTTACAAGTATGACACAACATGTGGTTCATGCACGATGGAGCTCCTGCACATTTCAGTCGCAGTGTTCGTACGCTTCTCAACAACAGATTTGGTGACCGATGAATTGGAAGAGGTGGACCAATTCCATGGCCTCCACGCTTTCCTGACCTCAACCCTCTTGACTTTCATTTATGGGGGCATTTGAAAGCGTCTATGCAACCCTGGTACCAAATGTAGAGACTCTTCGTGCTCGTATTGTGGATGGCTGTGATACAATACACCATTCTCCAGGGCTGCATCAGCGCATCAGGAATTCCATGTGACGGAGGGTGGATGCATGTTTCCTCGCTAACAGAGGACATTTTGAACATTTCCTGTAACAAAGTGTTTGAGGTCACACTGGTACATTCTGTTGCTGTGTGTTTCCATTCCATGATTAATGTGATTTGAAGAGAAGTAATAAAATGAGCTCTAACATGGAAAGTAAGCGTTTCTGGACACATGTCCACATAACATATTTCCTTCTTTGTGTGTGAGGAATGTTTCCTGAAAGTTTGGCCGTACCTTTTTGTAACACCCTGTAGATAAGGTAAATTACTGTAACTTAGATTTTCTTTATTCTGACCACTTCTGTTAGGTGATAGAATACATAAATCCAGTTGTGCCTAAAATCACAAAAATTATGCTACAGAAACAAATGCTGAATACCTCAAATGCTCTAAAAGACAAACTTGCAAATGAGAAATGGGATTCTGTGTACCAGGTAAAAGGGTCGGATGAGAAATGGAATGAATTCTACTCAACCCTACTGCATCATTATGAATATAGTTGTCCAGTCAGAGAAATCCAGAAGGTAGTTAAACACTGTCAGAATGGAAGTAATCCTAGGCTGAGACTCCCACCAAATCTGATTAGGCTCAGGCAGCAAGTACATGATCTGAACCAGCTATATAGAGCTACTACTATGCAGGTTTTCAAGGAAAAATACATTAGGGCCAAGCAAACTTTTAAAACTGAAGTTGTTAACCTAAGGAAGCAGATCAACAGCAAAACAATAGAACAGTCTGACAACATAAGCAAAGCATGTTGGAAGCTGATTGACAAATACCGAAAAGGTCCCAACAAGATGAACATGGAACCACTCAGCATAAGACATGAAGGTAACATAATGAAAAACCCACATACTATATGTAATATTTTTTGTGACTACTACATTTCTGGCAATCAACCCATATTATAGATTCTATAGATTCACAGGTAGAGACCCGATGCCATCTCACCCAGTGTACCGAATTTGAATTTGTGGAAGTGAATGAGCTAGAGGTTTGCAGTGCAATATACTTGCTAAAGAAAAAAAATTTCATCTTGATGGGATGGCGTATCCAGTGCTATTACTAAAGAGTGCTTAAAAGAAATCTCTAAACCTCTTACTCACCTGATTTATTTGCAGCATTAGAGAAAACATGTATCCAATGGTTCTAAAAATGAGTGTAGTGAAACCAGAGTATAAAAATGGAAGTAAGGGAGGTATCTCCAACTATAGACCAATATCATTAATCCCCACTTTTAGGAAGATATTCAAAAGCATTATCCTTTCTCAGTCACATGCCTTTTTCACAAAACATAAACTGTTTGTAGATTCACAGCAGAGCTTCAGAAAAGAGCTAAGTATAACCGCAGCAGTTACACAGTTCATCCATGAAGTTTAGTGTCTGTTGGACCAGAAGATGCGGACTGCAGGTATATTTTTGGACCTGACAAGAGCATTTGATACAATAAACCATAGGATACTTCTTAAAAAGCTAAAATCTTATAGTATTCGCGATCAAGCCATGAATATTCTAACCACATACCTACAGAATCATAAACAAAGCACTAAATTGTCATACAAACTAGATAACAAAATCATGAACTCCCAGTCCACCAGTGTACCTGCATTACAAGGTGTACCACAAGGCACAATCCCTGGACCCTTTCTCTTCCTTATATGTTTATATAAACGACATTGGGCAACCCATTAACTCCCATATTGTAAGCTATGCAGATGACACATCAGTCTTATTCTATGGAAGTGAATCTAATGAGCTAGAATCTCTTGCTACTAATGGTGTAACAGAAGTAACAAAACACTTCAATGATCAGGGACTCAAGGTGAATGTCACCAAATCTCAACTACTGACATTTAAAACAGGCACTTCTCACCACAACAATATGAATGGTGTGGGTAATATCTCTGCAACAGAAAATGGTAACTGTAAATTCCTGGGTGTGTATGTTGATGAAAATTTGCGGTGGACATACCACATTTATTTCATATGCGGAAAAGTCAGTAGTGACATATATCTCCTCAGCCAGCTTGCAAAGATAGTTCCTAGCCAAGCACTGAAATTAGTATATTATGGAACACTTTACCCCTTCCTCAATTACAGAATTGGACTATGGGGCTGTGCAGCTGATGTACATTTAAAAAGAATACTACTACTACAGAAAAGAGCAGTAATATATATGCATGGGATGGGACATAGAGACTCATGTGATGAAGCGTTTGCACAGCACAAATATCTGACAATATATTCACTGTCCATCTACAGAATAGTTGTATTTTTTATAAGTCAACCAACAGAAGCTATCAAGGGCAGTGATGTACATGATCACACCACTAGAACAAAGTGTAACTATTTCCACAACAGAACAACATTAAAAATGACTGATAGAAGTCCATATATCAGTGGTTTGATTTCGTATAACAAGCTACCAAACGCTCTAAGAACGTACACCGGAAATGTTTTTAAAACTAAATTAAAATCTTTTCTAATAGAAAAATGTATATATCCTTTCAACGAATTTTAAGATAGTGATTGTAACATGAGGCATTAACATATCAGTTGTAATGTGATAAATGTAAAAAATAGACATAAGAAGCAACAGCTACAGAATATAGTGCATTTTATAAGTGTAAATATAACCATAGTATTAAGTCTGATGTTTGCAAAAGCCATCATTACCATGGCTCCACGTAAAGAAAGTGTAAATAAATAAATAAAAATAAATAAATAAATGTGGCCTACTATGAAATGCACAGAACTCATCCACTAGCTGCCACAAAACTATCATGAATTACACAAATTTCTTGAAATGCTGAACTTTTATCATCAGCACTCACCTCACACAGTTGCACTCAAGCCCTATTAATAAATGCTCTGGTGGGCAAATATACATCTGGTCATGAGACATTGTATGGACTTGGCAGGTGCAATGAGCATTCAATGAGATCAAAGACAGCCTCTCTCAGCTATGACATCATCTCACTCCCTTCTAACCAACCTTCTATTGATCATTCTAGTGTGAGTGGTTGGTTGTTTGGGGAAGGAGACCAGACAGCGTGGTCATCGGTCTCATCGAATTAGGGAAGGATGGGGAAGGAAGTTGGCCGTGCCCTTTCAGAGGAACCATCCCGGCATTTGCCTGGAGTGATTTAGGGAAATCACGGAAAACTGAAATCAGGATGGCCGGACGCGGGATTGAACCGTCGTCCTCCCGAATTAGTGTGAGTGCTTCTGCTATTGGCATGCTGCTACAGCAGACAATAGCAGATGTACACTAACAGCTAAATTTTTCTCTAAGGAAATAACTGATTTGCAGCATAAGTGGTCGGCCTATGATAGAGAATTGTTCACAGTGTATGAAGTGATGCACCGTGTCAGAGATAATTATGATGGCAGAGCACTTACCATCTATGATACTCACCCATTTCTGGTAGACTCTATCCAAACCCATCAAAAGACTGCTGCCGGTGGTACTTTCGGCATCTAGATTATATTGTACTGTTTTCAATTGATGTCTGACATCTTCAAGGTGGAGGCACCATTGTTGTAGATTATCTCCCCTAGATCAATACTCTCTCAATGGATACTGACTGTGATGAGCTGGCCAAGACAGAATTACAGGAGACACTGTAATGTCTCTTGCAGCAGTCTCTCTGCGATATTTTCAGAAATTTTATAAATTATATAACTCAGTACATATCTCGAAATATCTCTTCTTATCTTACCGATTCCTAAACTTCAATATACGATGATGATCAATGCAAAGTAGTTTCAAGCCCTATTATTCCTTGGAGCATCCATTTACTCCATGGTATAGCTTCTCTGCTATCTATGTTTCCTCTTATGAAAAGAATGATTGAGATCTTGCCGATTAGCCGTGAAAGAAGGGGGATGTATATGTATGTATTGTTGAGCTAGTCGCCATCTTGATGAGATTCTGTATGAGAAGGAATTTAATACATGAACTAAACTAAAGTAAGTGTGTTCGTGAATTATTTAACTGATTGTTATTGACAGTGTCTGCTTACTACGCTGTGTTGCACGGGATCAGTGGGGAACGTCTGATTTACACTGGATGAACCTGCCGTTTTGTATGCTCAAGATATCCAGTTACTTCAAATAAATAGGCTAACATGGTCTTACCAGCAGATCTCCGGTCTTCCCCATGTGATCACCGAAAGTTAATAATTATTACAAATGTTTTCACGAGATTGACTGACAATTTTTGTCGCACTGAGACTTTGAAATGGCTTCACTGCCTTATTGAATTTAAGTTCAGCTCAATTTAATCAGGATAGAACAGTATTGAACTGTGTGAATGTGATAAGCCTGCTTTGTGAATGAAAATTCCCTCAACATACGCATGTTTTTACTATCCTGATCAGTGAAGCTAAGTCAGGCTGGTGTGAGAGAGGTTTTTTAAATTTTAGATCCCACAAAAAAATAAAAAATAAATAAATAACTAAAACACAACTACTCAGCCTCCTAGGCAACACCACAACTGACTTGCAAGTCAAATGTTCCACCATTGCTGGTTCATCAGCACAAGTTTTGTGTGTCATGTCACAGAACTGTCTCATACCCCTTGTCCCATTCATTATGTTGAAGGCTATTTTCAGCTTACTGCATGGGCTGCCACACCCAGGTATGCATCCAATAACTAGACTAGTCATGGACCATTTCATGTGACCAGATGTGAAATGTGAATCTAAATAGGTGTGATTAATTCATCCAAATGATAAAAATCTTAGTCATGTAGGTAAGGCAATTGCAAATGTTAATGCTAGATGTCTTGTTATGGTAAAAATATATGGAAATAGTCCTATGAATTTATTAAATTGTATTATAATAAAAATTGAAATAAAGATGAATGTCGTTCCATTAAATGATTTGGGTCCTAATAAGGTTTTGAATTCATTGTGTAAGTTTAAATTTAATTTATTTCAAGTGATATTAGTCTGTGATGGTGTGAGTCAGAACAATGATGGAATTAGTATTAGTCCTAAGAATATTCTAGTTCAATTTAATAACAGATTAAAGACGTTAGTAGTTGGGTCAGATGTTGAGAATAAATTTTTCATTTTCAGGTTAGGTATTTTATTTCAACTGTTCTTTTTTCTGCTCCTTTATTAAGGTTATGTTTAAAAGAGAAAATGTTTATTTGGTTAAATAAAATCAAAGTGGCTGAGTATATAATAAATAGGGAGAATGATATAAGTGACAGTATTTGAGGGATTTAGATTAATAGTTCCCCATCAGATGTAGACGTTAATGTACAATTCTTTGGTTTAAGTGACCATTCCTTACTTTCAGTCATCTGATGTTTCATGGTGTACTAATTATTTAGTTATAATAATATGACATTCCATCCTGGATTTACCATTGTTTGATTTAATTATTTAGTTATTTTTGATTGACACTCTGCTGCTATATTTTAACTAACTCCTCATATTATCTTAGATAATCATTTGATGAATAAGTTCATTGAAGTTCTTTCAATTACAGTTGGTATAAACCTATGATTTGCTTTCAAAAATTTCTGAGCATTGACCAAAAAATAAACCCAGCCAATTTATTGTAAGTGTTCCTTGGTTTATTTGTTCAAATGTGGCATCAATTTTAACTCCTAAAGTAGACACTACTCGTGGGTGAAGAACATCTGAAGCTCTTGTTACTTGCACTTGTTTATTTATAGGTAAAATTATTCGATTATCTACATTCAATAGTCGGAATCCATCCTTTTCCAGGTCTCGTTCTGGAGTTGTATAGGTGTCAAATTCTGCATCTATAAAGTCTGAAAACTCATATCTTCAGTATCATTGTCATCCAATTGTTTTAAGTGTGATTATTGCATCTATTGAATCATCAAGTAAATACAGTAGGCGTAATGAAGGTAATGCAATAAAAATTAGAGTAATAGCTGGTAACGCTGTTCAGTAGTTTCAATTAAGTGTCAATGAAGTATATTTGAGTTTCTATAGGCATTGAATAGTATGTAGCTAAGAGCACAATGTACAATTACTGTAATTAATAATAGTACAACTTTGGTATGGTCGTGGTAGGGTGATAATTGCTCCATTAATGTGAAGCTCTGCCTTTAAAGGATAAATTTGATCACATTGCTATTAAAATTTTTCTAATAAAATATTAAACTTTTATTTGTAGAGCTTAAATCTACTGCACTGATCTGCCATATTAAAATCTAGAAATTACTGGTAGTTTGAGTAACTGTGCTCTGCTGAGTGATTATTTTGTAGTCATTCGGATGATCTATTTATATTAGTTCTGAATATAATTGACCAATCTGTAACCATCCTTTCTCTCATAATTACAATGAATATAAATGATTCCAACAATTGAAATTGTTGATCCAATGCTTGACACTACACTTTATGATATGTGTGCATCTGGGTAGTCAGAGTACCATTGTGGTATTCTTGCTAGTCCTAGTAAGTGTTGAGGGAAGGAGGTTAGGTTTACTCCAATGAATATGATTGTAAATTGGATTCTTAATCGTGTATTGTTTATTGTTAGGCCTGTAAATAATGAATATCATTGAATGACACTTCCTATAATTGGAAATACTGCTCCTATAAATAATACATATTGGAATATGCTACTACATAATAATTGTTATGAAGTACAATATAAAGTGATAAATTTGCTAATACTTGTCCTGTCATTCCTCCAGTTGTGTCCACCCCTCGTTAGCTGAGTGGTCAGCACGACGGAATGCCACGCTAAGGGGCCCCGATTTGATTCCTGGCTGAGGAAGGAGATTTTATCTGCTCAGGGACTGGGAGTTGTGTTCCCCTCATCATCATTTCATTCCCATCTCCGATGTGCAAGTCACCCAATGTGGTGTTGAATGCAATAAGTACTTGCCCTCGGTGGCCAAACTTCCCCAAATGCGGGACTCCTGGCCCACAATGCTGTAACCTCATTTCCATTCATCCAATCGTGAATAAGAAAATAAATCCTGGAGCTGATAGTAATGCAGGGTTAAACTTTAACGTCATTCCATATAATGCTGCTAGTCATCTGAATATCTTAATTACTGTTGGTATGGCAATAATTATTGTTGCTGATGTAAAATATACTCAAATATTGACATCCATTTCTACGGTACATATATGATGTTGATGATGATGTTTGGTTTGTGGGGCACTCAATTACACGGTCATCAGCACCCATACAAAGTCCTAATTTTTACACAGCCCAGTTTTTTCATAATCCAATCTAGCCACTGTAACGAATAATGATGATGAAATGATGAGGACAAACACCCAGTCCCCGGGCAGAGAAAATCCCCAACCCAGCCGGGAATCAAACCAGAGACCCCGTGATCCAAAGACAGCAACACTAGCCACTAGACCACGTGCTGTGGACATATATGATGTGCTCATACGATGAATCTTATTAGTTCAATTGATAGCATACCATAAATTATACCTAGTGCTCTGAATGATTCAATTTTTCGTCTGTCCTGACATACAATATGTGAAATAATACCAAATTCTGGTAAAAATAAAATATAGACCTCTGGTTGGCCAAAGAAACGGAATAGGTGTTGATATACAATAGGATGTCTCCCTCCGGCTGGGTCAAAGAATGATGTATTTAGGTTTCGGTCAGTTAATAGAATAGTAATAGCGCCTGCTGGAACAGTAAACGAAAGAAGAAGATCTGTAATAGCAACAGATCAAACAAATAACTGTGTTTGATCTAAATTTATACTTTCTGATCAAATATTAATTGCTGTTGTAATAAAATTTATTGCCTCAAGAATGGATGAAACACCTGCTGAGTCTAATGAGAAAATTTCTTGGTCTATTGAGGCCCCTCCAAAGACAATAACCACTGCTAGTGAGGGGTAAACTGTTCACCCTGTACCAGTGCCATTATTTACTACGGAAGATGTAAGAAGAAGGGTTAATGCAGGTGGTAGTAATCAAAAACTTATGTTATTTATTCAGGGAAATGCTATGCTTGGTGCTCCAATTATTAATGATACAAGTCAATTACCAAATCCACAAATTATAATAGGTATTACTGTAAAGAAAATTATTACAGATATGTGGGCTGTAATAACAACATTTTAGACTTGATCACTTGTATGAATATAAAGAGCTCAGATGGAAACCCAGTTCTAAGCAAAAAAGGGAAAGCAGAAAGGTGGAAGGAGTATATAGAGGGTCTGTACAAGGGGGAGGTACTTCAGGACAATATTATGAAAATGGAAGAAGGTGTAGATGAAGCTGAAATGGGAGATATGATACTGCGTTAAGAGTTTGACAGAGCACTGAAAGACCTGAACATTCCATTAGAACTACTGACAGCCTTGGGAGAGCCAGTCCTGAGAAAACTCTACCATCTCGTGAGCAAAATGTATGAGACAGGCGAAATACCCTCAGACTTCAAGAAGAATATAATAATTCCAATACCAAAGAAAGCAGGTGTTGATAGATGTGAAAATTACCAAACTATCAGTTTAATAAGTCACGGCTGCAAAATACTATCATGAATTCCTTACAGATGAATGGAAAAACTGGTAGAAGCTGACCTTGGGGAAGATCAGTTTGAATTCTGTAGAAATATTGGAACACGTGAGGCAATACTGGCCATGCGACTTACCTTAGAAGATAGATTAAGGAAAAGCAAACCTACATTTCTAGCATTTGTAGACTTAGAGAAAGCTTTTGACAATGTTGACTGGAATACTCTCTTTCCAATTCTGAAGGCGGCAGGGGTAAAATACAGGGAGTGAAAGGCTATTTACAATTTATACAGAAACCAGATGGCAGTTATAAGAGTCGAGGGACATGAAAGGGAAGCAGTGGTTGGGAAGGAAGTGAGACAGGGATGTAACCTATCCTCAAGTTATTCACTCGGTATATTGAGCAAGCAGTAAAGGAAACAAAAGAAAAATTCGGAGTAGTAATTAAAATCCATGGAGAAGAAATCAAAACTTTGAGGTTTGTCAATGACATTGTAATTCTGTCAGAGACAGCAAAGGGCCTGGAAGAGCAGCTGAACGGAATGGACAGTGTCTTGAAAGGAGGATACAAAATGAACATCAACAAAAGCAAAATAAGGATAATGGAATGTAGTCAAATTAAATCAGGTGATGCTGCGGGAATTAGATTAGGAAATGAGACACTTATAGTAGTAAAGGAGTTTTACTATTTGGGGAGCAAAATAACTGATGATGGTCAAAGTAGAGAGGATATAAAATGTAGACTGGCAATGGCAAGGAAAGCGTTTCTGAAGAAGAGAAATTTATTAAAATCGAGTATAGATTTAAGTGTCAGGATGTTGTTTCTGAAAGTATTTTTATGGTGTGTAGCCATGTATGGAAGTGAAACGTGGACGATAAATAGTTTAGAGAAGAAGAGAATAGAAGCTTTCGAAATGTGGTGCTAAAGAAGAATGCTGAAGATTAGATGGGTAGATCACATAACTAATGAGGAGGTATTGAATAGAATTGGAGAGAAGAGAAATTTGTGGCACAACTTGACTAGAAGAAGGGATTGGTTGGTAGGGCATACTCTGAGGCATCAAGGGATCACCAATTTAGCATTGGAGGGCAGCGTGGAGGGTAAAAATCGTAAAGGGAGACAAAGAGATGAATACACTAAACAGATTCAGGATATAGGTTGCAGTAGGTACTCGGAGATGAAGAAGCTTGCACAGGATAGAGTAGTGGGGAGAGCTGTATCAAACCAGTCTCTGGACTGAAGACCACAACAACAACAACAACAACAACAACAACATCTCCAATTAGAGATCTGGGTTGTCATAATTCGACATGAATAAGTATTCTTATTGATGTTCCTACTAATCCTGTTCCTGCGCCAGATAGAAAATATGAAGTAGCATTGTCCTTATTCTTTATTGAGAATAATCATTTTTACAGTAAGATGGCTGAAGTTATAGGTGGTAGGCTGTAAATCTATTTATGAGATACTTTCTCTCTTATCATCATTGGTCTTATATTCAATTATGATTTTAGACTGTAATTCTGAAGCTGTAAATTTTTACTAAGGCGTAAGAGATCATTCTTTTAACTACAAGTTTGAAGGTTAGTAGTTTAATTAAGTCCTTAGTATAGTGAAATTAAGGTTGATGTTGAAATTAAGTGTATTGTTGAAATTATTACTGTTCTAGGAAGAATGAATCTTGATTTTTGAGACTTAATTTTTATTGATCATGAGTTATCAATGTATGATATAATGACTGCTGAAAATATAATTTGTATATAATAACAAAGTGTAATTATAGTTAGTACTACTATAATTGCTATAAGGGTTGTTATGTTATTCTCCATAAATGATTGTATAACACTTCATTTTGGTAAAAATGTGAGGAAGGGGGGTAGCCCCCAAGTGATAGTCATGATAAGAATATTATAAATTTAGTGACTGTTTTCATATTTCTTTCCAAATAAGTTTGATCTATGAAGAATAAATTTATTTGTTTAAATAATAAAACCATGATTAATTCAAGTAGTGAGTAGATAATAAAATATAATTCTAAACTGTTTTCTCTAACAGTTAATGATCTAATTATTCATCCCATGTGGCTGATTGACGAATATGCCATAATGACATTTGGTTTAAACCTCCTATTGCTTCAATAATAATTCTTAGGATAATAATTCAAATGCATTTTCTTTGTTGAATACAGTATTAGAGTACTATTATATTGGAGTGATTTTTTGTCATGTTATTAGTGTCACAGAATTATTTCAACTTGATGCATCCAAGCTTGTACAGCCTGACAGTGTTCTAAAATAGGCCAGCATGCACCCCCAAAACATGGCCATTAGTTGATACCCAAGTCCGGTTGCTGCATGTTCACCTGGATCTTGATGGGCCCCTCCCTGAATCAGAAGGCTTCCATTACAATGATGGCATCTGTTTGCTTATGTATTTCTAATTTTGGTTGGCCTGCCTCTATCATGACTGACCAAGTCTGCCAATTAAAATCAGCTCTCTTCACCTACTCTGCAACTTGTGCAGTGTTCATTACTTCAGAAACACAGCATTTCACAGTCAAAGTGATGGCTTACTGTAGCACTGGCACTGCACCCTTATAACAGCACTTATGTGTCATGGAGGTGATTGGATGGAATCCTCGCTGTGGGTGCTCTTAGGTGTGTGTTTAGTGTATCAGTAAGACCTCCACACTTCCCAGCAGAAATCCTATAGGGTTAACCCCTCACACTACAAGCAAAATTAGGATCACCAACACAACTACCAATGAACTAGCAACTGCTTATACTCATCAGCGAGATTAAGCAGCACATTGCACACCACAGAATACCACCACTGCAGGAACATGGATCACACAAAATATTTGTTCATCAAGCCATAAAAGACTGTGAGTCGTCATGCTGAGGGGTGACACAGACCATTATGCCTTGTAACTATCTTATTCTGGTCCCCACAGAATGATAAAGTGGAGGGACGACACCTTTGTGTTCTACTCCACAGAAAACTGGCAACTGTTATAGTGAATCAGCTCAAGCCTGCATGGATACTATGTGATACCTCCAGTACAGCTGACAACACTACTGCCCACACAGATGCCAATATGCACATTGCCCAAGACAACATTAGTGGATTGGGTACGTTGAATGAGAGCCATATCTTTGAGTATGACTCGATGGGCACCCTTCTCAACCAGAGAATGTGTCGGTGAAATTAGTCGATTATTTCCTCGTTGTTGAAGAACAGTACAGGGAATGGCAGACTGATGAAGGAATCTCTTCCTAGACAATTCGCTTTCAGCTATAAACTCTTCCTTAAAGTCAATGCAGACATGATTATGTCATTGTTATTTGCTGACAGAACCCTTTCAATTTCCATTGCAAGGAAACAATTTTAGCTTCAGTGAGTGTTAATGGAGTGCAATAAAATTCCAACTACAACCTCATTGTGAAGTGTTACATGCTGTTTGGGCAATGGACACTTCACATTCCCTGTGTAGAATGAGGAAAAATGATCATCACAGAATGATATTAAGTAGGGAGTAAGTGGCAGAATATATCATGTGCGGGGATGTTTATTTTCGTATGTGCAGACATGAAACAGGAGGTGTGGAATATGAGAAAAAGGTTAGAGATGGTGGCAAATAAATCACTTCACCTGCTGTGGGTGGCTACTTTTATGTTTTGGCATCATCACTTGGCAGTGGCTTGACTGTCAAAGAGCAACAACGCTCCCCAAGAATGAAAACAAAAGACAAGATGGTTTTGTGATGAATGATATACATTGTAATCTGAATTGTCATGTTGAGCCTTTGAGGTATATGTTGTAGGAATGTTGCGTTCTATTCAAATTCAATAGCACACCCATTCATGGAAATGTATGTTTGTAAAAGGAATGTAGTGGATATTCTTTTTTGTGATATGACTAGAGGTTACCTTCTTTTGCTCCAGTAACAGATGCAGAATGTGTTGAAGTCAAGCCATTCCTCAGCTAGACATGGGCTTTTTGGGGCACTGATTAGCGGGATCTCTATTGCAAGAGAGTCAACTACAGCAATTGGATTAAAAGAAAAAGGTAAATACAGCAGGCATTACATCAGGTGACAGATCTTATGAAGTGTTGTGGCTTTGCTTCAGCTATAAGAAGCAAGCCAGCAGTTACCTAAAACCCTAAACTGACAAGAACCACACTTCATTTGGCCCCCAGTGTACAGGACATGTAGCATTGTAGCAAACTGGATGTGGAACATTGTAGCAAAAAGGAGAAAATAAAGAACTGTGAATTTGCAAAAGCTTGAAATTCAATGAGTAATAAATCACAGCATGGCTAAGAGCAATGACGATTGAAGAAAAGTAGAAGCTATAAGTGAATGGACATAAAATTCTGTAACAGTCCATTAAGAAGAAAGCGGAAGGAAATATCAGAAAAATTAGTGAAATCTGAAGACAAACCATACTTATACAATTGTGGTACAAGTATGGTGGCAACTTCATGAGTCAAGTAAACAATGTCAACACATGAATAAAAGAATGTTTTAACTGTGACTCAGTAATTTCTCGGCCGGTTAGGTTGAGAAGGATTTTTGGTGGGTTTGGAGAAGAAGATCTTGAATCATGACATTGCAGTAGTAGCTGAGCAACACTGCAGGGGTGCTGCTGTATGACACAGTGCAGTCCACCTGTCACTGTGTTCAAGATATCGGCAGAGGCGGGTGGTGCAAATCATCGCGATACATGGCCATGGACATGCAGTTACATCAGTTACATGACATGAGAGTGCAGTTCACTGGAAAGGGTGAGTTGTTTGTAAAATACAGAAAACCTATTTGAAAACTTTTTTTCATCTAGACAGTAACACAGTGCTTCAGAGTTATCATGTTTAAGAAATCTGTGCAGAAATAGAAGGTACATAACAGAGAATGTTTCTATTGTATGCCAGTCATAACTAGAAAAATGGCCATGGAGGCTCCAGAAGGGTTAATGGTTTATGGCAACAACAGTCTGATGAAATGAATTCAGACTTTAAGAAATTAACTGACACAGTAGATTCAACAAATAAGAAACTGTCTCACACTAGGAATGAATTATCTGACTAAGTAGATACTAATATTAAGGAATGATCTGACGAAGTAGATTCTAATATCAAGAAATTATCTGATGAGATGGATTCTAATATTAAGGAACTATCTATGAAGTAGAGTCTAAAAGTAATGAACTGTCTGTCAAAGTAGAAAATACAAAAGGAGAACTAAAATTAGAGATGACAGAGCATGTCAAACAGGAAATAGAGGCTAAATTAACTAACATTGCAAGTACTTTCATCCAGTTGAGTCAGGAGTTGAAGGATGAGATCAATAAACAATGCGAGTAGTTCACAAGAAAGTAAAAGAGCAATTCAAATAATTAGATGGTAATACGAACAAAATAGGTCAATTTACCTTTAGAGAATTCAACCAGGTTAAAGAGAAAATCTCACAGGTGAATGAGTGTGTAAAGAATTGTGCAAAGAATTTAGGAAAATGATTAACACACATGACACAATATGTAATCTGGGGGAACGGTTATACAAATTTGTAAGTTCTACAGTACAGGAGAAAGCAGAATCACTTAATACTAACACTCTTGCTAAGGAAGGTGCTGAATATGTTGGAACATATACCATTAAACAAGCAAACACCATTACAGTAATGCATTGTCTGCAAGAGTATTTTCAAGATGTAAACTATGACGTCTATTAACTGATAATAGGCCACAATTTATTAGCCATAATTTTAAAGAATTCTTGGTTTAGGAAGGAAAAGACACATAAGTATCTCCAAGTATAGCCCACAAACTAGTTCTTGCAAGTGTGTTATGAAGAAATTAGGATGACTGTGTAAAACGTACTGTTTTACGAGGCACACTACCTGGGCACAACTAGTTCATGAATTTCAAGAAATCCTTAATGAATTACCACATATGTCAACAGGTTTAGCTCCTGTAGAAATTATAAATAAAACCATTATAAGAGAGCCCTTATTAGAACTGTTTACATGACCAATTTCACCAGAACTTGACCTGGAAAAGTTGCAAGAAAAGGTACAAGAGAATCTGATCATACAGACACAAAAAAAGAGTCAGAACTTTTAATGATAAGGAGATTGTTCCAACCATTCAAATAAATGGTTTGATGTTAGTACACGATTTTCATCATAACTAGAATTTAAAAAAGGAAATGAGTAAATTTTTTCAGCTTTACAATGGACCTTTCAAAGTTCAGAATATACCACATCCAAAAACAGTATATGTAATAGACCCTGATACAGGCACAGTAAAGGATTATACAATGTAAATATAATTAAAAAGATTTAAGGCCCTAGGAGAGTTCATGCCATTTGCAAATTCTGTGGATTGATGACCACAGGCCTTCTGAGTTAAACTTTTTCTATATTTCTATCGTAGTTTCCTTGGGGGCAGTTTTTATCTTCATTGAATATTTTATTACATTTTATTAATATTATTCCTTCTACTATCGCTTCTACAGAATTAAAAAAGAGGAATAAATACAACACTGACAGCTGTATGCATGGCATCTAGTGTTTATCCAATAATAATTGCATTAGTACATTTATGAAGATAGCCGTGAACTTAGTTAATAAACTTAACTATAAACTAACATTTCAAGGAAAATTCTGAAGCTTTATGATGTACATGTTGTACTTAAAAAGCCATGACTAAGAGCGATTTTAGCTCCATTATCATATGATAGTAATAGAAAGTGACACATGTTAACCACACCACATATTGTAGGAGATAGAAGGCAAGACAAACTGATGGCATGCTAAAGTGCATACCTGATTCAGAAGCAAGATATGTAGAGTTAACAAGAGAATGAGAAGGCTGAATAACTAGTAACTTTTGTATTGTGTAAATCAAGTGATTATAAACAAACAATGAAAAATCCAGGATGGAATGTAACAATCTAGTAATTATAAGAAAGTAAAGGATGACCTATGATTATCCATAAGTAGAAAGGAAGATACATATGCATAAGAAGTATGTGTACTGATGTTATATATGTTACAACAAGAAACAATAGGAGTATTTATTGACTTGTCAAAAGCTTTTGACATGGTGGACCATGAAATTCTGCTATCAAAGCTTGAAAGATATGGTATTCGAGGTCTGTCCAACAATCACACATATATTGAACTAAAAACTGTATCTAATCACTTATCTGACTATAAACAAATTAAATGTGGTGTACCCCAAGGATCAGTAATGGGACCCCTTCTGTTTCTTCTGTACATAAATGATCTAAGCTTAAATGTTGATGCACACAAAACAATCATATTTGCAGATTACACCACGATTCTACTAAAAGCAGACGACGATTAACAGTTACAGCAGACAGTAAACACGGTCACGAAACAACTTAGCAGCTGGGCACAGAGTACTCAGCTTGTAATAAACAGTAAGAAAACCATTGCTCTAAAATTCCACAATGTTCTTAACAAGGACATGTTTATCCCATCAGTCTCTATCAATGACGAACCAGTTGGTAACAATACTGAAACCAAATTCTTAGGACTTTGGCTGCAGAGTAACATCAGATGGAATAAGCATATTGAATATCTCAATGCAGAACTGAGTAAAACATGTTACCTTCTTTGTTCATTAAAATCATGCTGTAGTGAGAAAACAGTATTGAATGCATATCATGCATACTTTCATTCTCGTCTTAGATATGAGGTCACCTTCTGGGGAAACTCTAAAACAGCTAATAGCACTCTTAAATTACAAAAAAGGGCCATTAGAATTTTGTTTGGGTGCTAGCCTAGAGACTCTTGTAAACCCCTGTTTAAGAAATCTGGTATTCCTCTATTACCATGTGTATACATTATGGAAACCCTTTTGTTCTTTAAATTAAATGTAATAGGCAAGGACTGGAGACTGCAAAAAAAAAAAAAAAAAAAAAAAAAAAAAGGTGATATACATGATCACTTTACCAGACAAAACAGAAACTTACATATGACTCAAATCAGCACAGCACTGTGTGTCAAAAAGGTACTTTTCACATGGGAGTTAAGATTTATAACAGACTTCCTGAAAACATAAAAGCTATCACTGAGGTCAACACATTTGGAAAATCTCTAAAGTCATATTTACAGCATCACTGTTTTTACTCCATTGAAGAATACTTAAATTTATGAAATGTGTTATATAAATACTTACGTGTAAAGTGTATTATTGTAACCTTAAATATGTATGCCTTGAAATGACTTTCAGCCTGTATATTTATAACTTGACTTGTTCAATGTCTTATGCATAAGCTGCTATGTAGACAACAGGAACAATAAAAAATACAATACAAACAAAAGTAAGAAAAAAACATTAGAAGAGAGGAGTTAAGATATTTGGACAGAGAACAATCAGGTAATGTCAGCAGAAAGCAATTACAGATCATTTAGAGTGAGATAATATAGTTAAAGGGGGCTGATAACTATGTTGACTGACGAAGTTAAGATGGGGCATACCCAAGTAGCAGATGAGGTGTAGGAGAGGAAAAGGATAGGTGGGTCTGTAGGAGGAATGGCCTATATCTCAGTGTGGTGAAACTATGGTAGGAATGACCTGTACCATTTAATGTTGGGAGGAGAGAGGTAAAGTTAGATAGATCCTTAGAAGAAATGGTCTATATCTTGGTATGGTGAATCCACTGAGGGAATGAGCTGTACCACACACTCTTTTGGGGAAATAAGGGTACATCCACATTTATAATAGTATACAGGTTTGACACAGTGTAAGTGCAGTGAATAGAGAAGTATGAAGCTGTATAATGAGTGATGGTCACAATATGAACCAAACTAGTTCTATAATCGAATGGACTTATCTGATAGTGCAGATGAAAATGGTTGGAGCAGGAATGTTTTATGTTTGTTCACTAAAGCCTGTACTGAGATTTGTCTCTAGAGGCCAAATAGCAGGCATATACCTGACAAACAACTCCTCATGTAATACACACACACACATACACACACACACACACACACACACACACACACACAAGCTCAGTTTAACTAAAATGAAACAACAAAACTGAAATGACTTGTTATTACAAATAACGTTTATTCCTTTTTAAAGAAGAAAATAGTATCAAGTGTTTTTATGTAATTAGGTTGTTCATAGATGTATGTTAAAGAGAAATTAAATTTCTTTTTGGGACTGTGAGAGGTCCCAATGTCTTTCCTTTAAGTGGGAGAATATGAAGTGTTACATGTCATTTGGGCAAATAACATTTCACACTTCTTCTGTAGTACAAGGAAAGATGATTGTGACAGAATAATATTAAGTAGAGGGTATAAGGAGGTTGTTTGTGTTGTTGCTCCTGCATGATAATTCCACGAAATATTTGTCACGATTTGTAAGCAGTGGGTCCTTGAGGTAGAGAAATAGGCGAGCACTGATAAGTAAGTTTAAACAGTTTATTAACAAAAGCCTGATTATAAAACACACACATGACACGCACCCATGATCACTGTGTCTGACATCCTAAACAGGATAACTACGGTCGTATCGAAAGGCTCCATGATGAGCTAAGAAAAAAGACATATTCGTGCCTGAGGTCGCACTAGTTATATCAGCGTGCTGCCAACAGCAGCCATTTGCATACTCACCTGTGGCGCACTGCAGCTGGATGCATGTCTATTGACCAAGTAAATAGTCAGCATTGCAAGATAGGTCGGCTGGTGAGCGCGTGTTACCTACTGTACAGCTATGTACAAACCCATAGACCCTTACATCACTCTCCTCAGAGAAAAAGAGCAACCGTAGGTGGCTAAAAATGACCTCCTGGGCATTATGAATCTATTTCACCATTTGTGGCATCAGAAGGCATTGCAACATGTATTTCACTTGCAGACACAGTAACGTTCGGTACAGAGAAGCGAGCTTTCAGGATAATTTCATACATGACAAATGCTGTTGACAAAAGACAAATTAGTAAAAGCAATAAAACACAATAGTGACAATCAAGTATGCATTAACATTACTTGATGAATTGAAGGACTTAATTCTATTTGCTGCTTCAATGAAGTTTAACTCATTATTGGAAGAAATTACGTTTTCATGGACATCCTTAATTAAATCATTCTCTTCAGAAAAACTTGATAAGGAATGCTTTCCATATGTTAATATGTATGAATCACTGTAATAAACAGATAACATTCTCGTTAATGGCAAATGTCCAGTTTCATGAAATGTAGTTGGCAATACACTAAGCATATCAAATAGTTCACATGATAAATCACAATGTGTGGCATTCAAGATTAATCCACTATTATTCAATTTGAGTGTAAAGAGTAGCTCAGGTGTATCATAATTTTTACATGTAAATGTCATGTCAAGGGTGGAGTTAAATGAGAAAATTATACCTTCAGAACATCGTTTAAGAAATGGATGATAAAGATGCGTTAAAATTCTAGTGCAGTCATCTCTTGGGGTATGATTCATAAACAATTCTTTCTCACAGTAGTACACTCTACTATCTAAGAATGCTGCTGATTCAGGGCAGATTAACTTATGACTACATTTACACATATGCAAATCATTTTCATTTAGGGACATGAAACATCTTCGATCCTTGCTTATCAGTAGATAATCATGTAGTATGTACATTACATGAATACCTGCCTGTCTCCATTTCACAGGGTAAGTATAAATCTTATACATTTCAAAATTATACTTTGATCTAGCAATGGATATGGAAACAATAACAGTTAATTCATCTTCAATAATTAAAGCGTGTGTGGTGGTTAACTTGTAGTAAGCACATAAATTGTAAGTGTTAACAGGGTAAATCTTAGTATATGTTGCATTTAGCTTTCATTCAGTTAATAGAAGGAGCTGTAAAAATTGTTCTGAACTACTTTCTAAAGCTATTCTTAAGTTAAGGGCATCAATTCTAACATTTGATAAACTCCCAATGATCCTTAACAAAAGAGTGTTTAAATCCAAGTGTGCACTCACAGCATTTAATCCTTGGAATAGTTCTGGGATATTTGCATTCATTTCATTGCAAATTACATGGATATGTCAGTTAAATTGCTTTACAATCTGTTCAATGAAAACTATGTGGTTAGTAATGGTTCTTTGCATATCATAATTGCAATTCAATTCAATTCAATTCAATTTTTATTATCACATAACATGCCTTATACAATCAAAGATTGTGACATAGGTGACTTGTCAGTCTTACATTATATATAATAATACTAAAAATAGACATATATATTATGTACCGTGTAACATCTTCAAAGAGGTATTTTAATTACAATTATAATGCATTGTGGCCATTAACATAATCTTCTACACTATAGTAACATTTATCTTTCAGATATTTTTCCAGGTCTCTTTTGGTACCTTTTACATTTGGGTCATCCATATCTTTCCATATTTTATTTACAAATTTCATGCCCATATATAGTATGGGGTTTTTTCATATGATTTTAAACGGTGGGTAGGTAACATGTAGCTCATTCTGTATCTATTATCATATTGATGCAAGAAGAAGTTGCCCTCAAAAAGTTGTGGGTTTCTTTTCATGAAAGTGAGAGTTTCATAGATGTATATGCTTGGAATGCTCATTAGATCTAGTTTTACAAATAAAGGTTTGCAATGTTGCTTTGGTTTTGCTCCCACCATTCTTCGGGTGATTCTTTTTTGTAGTCTAAAAGCTCTAAGTAAATTTGTTTTTTCAGACCACCAGAAAATTATACTATACCTAAGGACTGAAACAAAATACACATTATATACAGTTTTTCTTACAGCTAAATCAGTAATACTATACATAATATATACAAGGCTATTCAGTTGACTCAGTATGTTGTCCACATGATGACTCCATAACAGGTTTTTATTGACTAATACACCAAGGAATTTGACACAGTCTGCAGTCTCTAATTTTTTGTCCATATACTTTATTTTACTTATAGACTGTGCAGATTGTTTTGTGATGAAATGAACAATTTCTGTTTTTGTAAAATTTAATGTCAAGTTATTGTTTTTGACCCATTCCTCCACTTCCCCAAGTGTTTGTTCAATATGATGAATTAGGTCTACCTGAGTCATCTGCATAGAGGATAGTATCAGACTGGACCTGACATGGCATATCATTAATATAATACAGAAAAAGTAGTGGCCCTAATATTGAACCTTGTGGAACACCTAATTGAGTGTGTGTCCAGCCAGAGAGAAATTTCTTGCCATTGATGTTAATAAGTACTCTTTGTTTTCTGGTTGCCAAGTATGATGACATCCAGCTAAGAGATTTGCCTTGAAAACCATAGCGTGCCCATTTTTGGAATTGCAGGTCATGATTTACTGTGTCGAAGGCTCTGGAGAGCTCACAAAAGATGACACACACCTTCTAACATCAAGACATCTGCTGACTTGTGTGACTAATTCATTTATTGCATGGATTGTGCTGCAGCCTTTTCTGAAACCATATTGATTGCCTAAGATAATGCTGTTAGATGAATTGTGATTTTTGATCTGATCACATGCAGCTCTTTCAAATATTTTTGAGAAAATTGGTAACAGTGAGATTGGTCTATAGTTGTCCAATTCATCTTGTTTGCCTTTTTTATGTATGGACCGAACTTCTGCATATTTTAATCGATCTGGGAAACATCCCTCATCAAAAGATTGGTTGATTATGAAAGAGAGTGGATATGCAATACTGTGTCAGACTATTTTTATTATTTCAGTGGGGACCTCATCCCACCCCACAGATTTTGAATTTTTTAGGGATATTATGATTTTGATGACATCTGAGATGGAAATATGAGAAAACTTAAAACATGGGCAATTGCTGTCTGTCATATTGGGCTTTGTTTTTGGTGGTGAACAGTCACCAAATTTGTAACAGTTTATGAAAAAGTAATTGAATGATTCACAAATGGCACTGAATTCTGTAACAGCTCTACCATTTATCACTATTGTAGAAGGGCATTTTCTCACTGCCAACTTCACTTCTTATAACAGACCAAACAGCTTTCGATTTGTTTTTTGTATTTGAAATGAAGTTATTATTCGCAGTATGTTTTGCTAGTTTTACTATTTTGTCGAATGTTCTTTTGTATGTGCTATCATACTTAAGAAATTGAGGGCTTTGATTTACTTTTGCCTCCATATGCAGTTTCCTCTTAGTAGCACTAGACACTCTAATTCCTTTTCTTACCCAGGATCTACCTTTTTGGGACCTGGTCCTCACTGTTACAAAAGGGAAGCACTCATTGAATATACCCAAGAATTCAGTTAAAAAGTTATTGTAATTGTCACTTGTGGAAATGTGTTTGCTGACTGTCCACTTGGTTTGGCTTAGTTTTTTGCAAAATACTTCCACATTTTCTTGACTGAAATTTCTACATCTTTTTGTTGTGCCAACTGAATTTTGCTTCGGTAGTGATACAAATAGTGCTTTATGGTCTGATACTCCTAATCTAGAAGAAACTTTTCTTTTACATAATAATTATAACTACTTACAATATTGTCAATACATGTTGCAGAGGTTGCTGTAATTCTTGTATACTGATCAAAATTGAGATTTAGCCCATTTGTGGCTACCAGGTTCTTTAAGTGTGAAGAAAATTTGTCATCGGTCCTTACATTCATTAGAGAGGTTGGTTGAATTTATACTGGACTGTTGTTCAAGAGCAAATATTTTGCCTTTAACTTCCAGTAGATCTCAACTAGTTAAAATACCAAATACAGTATGAAGGATACTCCCTCCAAATTCAAACCAGGCACGTTTACACCTAATTAAAGTTTTGTGTGGCAAAAGCCTTAAGAAACAGTAAATCTCTTGTTCATAATTAGCAAATATAGACTCTACCTGCATTTTGGCTGTGATCTAGTTATTATACCAAGATGTACCCATTTCCAAAATTGTATCACTACCCTTAACAGAACGAATTAGATCAATTTGCTTCTTTACAGAATTGAACTGTTGCTGGATTTTAATCAGATTGTACTTGAGTACAAGTTTTGCATTACTTGTTGAAACTACCATGTCTGACCATTGTTCAAACAAAACACCTGTACTCTGTGGTACTATTACTACAGTGTTGGTAGAATTCACTATCATAGCAAACATTAGAATAAAAATAAACATGTTTAATCAGTTCTAAATACTAGAGTTAACAAGGAACATAAAATAAATGAGTTGCTTGTGGTAACCTGTGGAATAAAAGGTTTAGTTTCACTTGCGCACTCGTGTAATAGCTTCAATACTAAATTTTCACAACACATTCACATGAGCACTTGACTGAAATAAACACACGCATTGCACCCTCACACAATACACACATTTACACAGATTGTAGGGGTGTCTGGAACAGGATCTCTCAGAACGTGGCGATGCCTCGGCCTTGAAGTGTGGACTGTGACCTTGCAATTCTTGCTTCCTGGGTTTGAGAACAGCGGGTCTGCCTCTTGGTCGGTCCTTGTTGTCTTGTGATGCTACAGGAAATCTATGCAGAAATTGCTTTACACAATTGACATGAACGACAGTTGAACGAAAGGGCAATTGGAGCTTAAGAGTGAGTGGCGACAACACCTAAAAAATTTTTGACTTGACTCTTCTTTAACACCACGTTGCTCAGATACACAAGATCTCCAACTCGATACTGTGGCACTGCTGCTTGGCGGTCATGTTGTCTTGCTTGCTGAAGAAAGGATTGATGATTTCACTGTTTCACTCCCCTCCAGGATTCCTTTAGTTTGCGTTCTAGATCCCTTACGTGTTCATTGCTGATTCTGGCAGTTAATCATGCAAAGTCCAAGGGTGAATGCATTCTTCCTCTGTAGACAATCTCATATGGACTTAGGCCAGTTAAGCTGTGAATCTTGGCATCGTAAAAACTTACCAAGTACGGTAAACAGACATCCCAATTGTCGTGTTTGCTGCCCACATAATGACTAACCATTTTAATAATTGTTCTGTGGGCTTGCTCGGCTCTTCCATTTCAGTCAGGGTGTGCTGGTGTAGTCCTTAACTAAGTTATTTGCATGGGCTTATGAGTCTGTTTAAGTAATTCATTCATAAAATTCATTCCTTGATCACTAATTATACTTAATGGTGATCCAAACATAAGAATCCATTCTTTTACAAAAACTTTAGCTATAGTCTCAGCACTTTGATCAGGTGTTGGTATCATGAGAAGATATCTAAAGAAATGATCTAACATTGTCAATATGTATTTGTTTCCATCTTTAGTCTTAGGCAATGGTCCCACAACATCTAGTCATACTCTTTCAAACAGTTCACTTGTCTCTGGCAGTTCTTGCAATGGTGCTCTACTTTTTTCTATATTATTCCATCTGTTACAGGAATCACATTGTGAAACAAACACAAAAACATCAGCTTTGTGGCTCGGTCACCAAAACATTTGAGCTATTTTAATGTTTGCTGCTTTTTTATCAAAATGTCCTGATGATAAAGAATCGTGTTGTTCTCTCATGATTCGTTCTTTCATGCTTTCTGGAATAACTAGGTGGTTACCTTTACTAGTGATTTTGTACAATAATCCATCGATTTCGACAAAACGTTGATCATTTTTCCATAATCTGCATTATGGATCTTCTTCTTGAGCTGCCCTTAACTCTTCTTCTTGACTTATTGCAACACAAACATTGACTTTTCAACTCATTGCATCAGCATTCACATGTTGTTTACCAGGTCAGTGAATAACCTTAAATTGCTACTCACTCAGTCTTAATGCCCATCTTGTTAACCTGGAACTTGGATCCTTTAAGCTCAATAACCATTTAAGTGCGGCATGGTCTGTAATAACTGTAAATTCTCTTCCTGTTAAGAAACATCTGTTATGTGTTATACCAAAAACCAAAGCACAAAGCTTCTTCTCAGTAGTAGTATAATTACATTCTGCTTTGTTTAATTGTCTGGAAGCAAAAGAGACTGGATGTTCATGACCATCAGCTTCTTGAGACAAGATTGCACCTATGGAAAAATTGGATGCATCTGTTGAAAGAATAAAAGGTTTACTGAAATCTGGATAGGCTAACACTGGGGCTGTGGTTAGAGCAGTTTTAAGTTCTTAAATTGCATTTTTGCATTCTGTTGACCAATTAAATGTGGCTCCTTTCTTCAGTAGCTGTGTCATTAGACATGCTATATTCACATAACCAGCTATAAATTGTCTGTAGAAATTTGTCAATCCCAAGAATGATTGTAGTTCTTTCAAATTCTGTGGTTCAGAAAAATTCTTTACATCTTCAATTAATTTTGGATCAGGTCAAACATCTTCATTGGTTACAACATGACCAAGGTAGTTAACCTTACTTTGTGCAAAATGACATTTATCTATTGATAAGGACAGGTTTGCTCTTCTTATAAGCTCAAAAACAGCTTGTAGTCTCTCAGTATGCTGCTTCATGTTTTCACCAAAAATTATTACATCATCGAGGTAAACAAGTGCTTGTGTTGGGGTGAGCCCTAGTAAAACTGAATCCATCAGGCATTGAAATGTAGCTCTAGCATTACGAAGTCCAAATGGCATATGAAGTTACTTGTATACTTCTGTTGTAGTTACAAATGAAGTTTTCGATTGATCATCTGGATGCTCTGTTAACTGGTGATAACCACTTGTTAAATCACATACTGAAAAAATTTAACGTGTGCCCAAGTAATCCAAGGATTGCATTAAATTTGGTAAGGGTAAATGTTGGGTCACAGCATTCAAAGATCGGTAATTAACACAAAAACGGAACTGTGGTTGATTTCTTCTTTACAATTACGACAGGCAAACACCATGGTTGCTCTGAAGGATCTCTTGGTTTTATAATTCCAGCTTCTAATTGTTCTTTAATCATGTCTTCTACCAGCTCTCTTTGACTAAATGGTATTCAGTAAGGTTCTGTGTGATTGGTGCTGCATTCCCTGTATGAATACGATGCTGAACTAAAGGAGTGACAGGTAAATTTGCACGTTCTCAGAATAAATATGCATTCTCCAGCAAAACAGGTGCCAAAATCTTCTGTTCATCAGCTGTCAAATGTGTCAAATGTTCTATCTTCTTCCAAATCTTGCACTTCAGTTCATAATTAACTTCGTCTCCTCATTGCAATTTTGCAGTACTGTTACAAAAATCTATGTTTATAACTGCAGCATTTGTTACCTCATCTGGAATCTGTATTACATCACTTTTACTTACGCTCAACACTTCAGCAACTTTCATTCCTTGTGAAAAACAACATCCTCATTACTCATATTTGTTATTATAACTGGAACTTTTGCGACATTCTGTCTCGCCATTGTAGCAACACCTACACTTCTAGCGACATAACAATGCATTGTATCCAGTAACTCACTTTTCTCGGCTCGCTCAATTAATAACAAAGTTCCTTTCTTGCATCGGTGTGACGTAACTTCAATGTAGATTGTCTTTCCTGCTCCCTCGGGAATTCGCTGAGGCTGATCAATTTGAACATCAACTCGGACAGTTTGAACTGATGCATCATTTGTGCAGAACATTCCCGCGATGTCAGTATTGCTGCTCCTTTGAGTGCAATCTGAAGAACGATTTCCTATGTTGTAGTTGCTATGGTCTAGTCTGATCTTTCTTTTTGTGAAAAATACCTCTGTCTCATTAGCGGACAAGAAATCAAACCCAAGTACACTAACGTAATGTGTTTCATTTTTTGAAGCTACTTGCACCCTTGCTGTGTATTTACTGTTATATCCTAGCCAGTAATGCCAACCGAGCCCGCTGCCAAAAGGTTGGCAGCATCAAAGTCCGGACGCCGTCCGCATAAGCAGCGCCAGCGATACAGGAAATCGCCGCAAGTCTGCGCGCGCCACCGCTGGCTTCTGGCTTCTTAAGCACTGGAGTCGTGAGCGCTAGGACAGTTCTGTATTCGCCGCTCAGTTGTATACTCGCCACCGAATTGTGTACTTGCTAGTCAGTTGTGTGTTCATCGCAGCAGAGTTGTTGTTTGTCGTCAGCCGACGCTGACCTAGCCGCTCCGACTCGAACTAGACAGATTTCTGTAGACACGGAGTTCACTACTGTGTTTCTGTATCTTCGTTAATAAAGATAAGTACCAACTTTTATTTAATCAGAGTGTTTGAGTTTTCATCTTTCTGTTCACTGTTCCAGCGGACCGGTCGGCCCGCTATTAAAAGTGTGGCGGTGACTTCGTAAGCCGTTTCTACAGCGAAGTGTTTGTCGCTACGAACGCCGCCACAAAATTTACCTTTATTTTTATTTTCACCTTCATCTTGGCCTTGGCCAAGAATTAATTCTACATCAACTTCTCCATAGTTACGTAGTTTTCCTCTGTTTAACCCTCGCAGTTTTAATAGCAGTGGTTTCAATTTATCCCTTTTATCTATGCAACAAAACATTAATGAGGTCTTTGCTCCTGTGTCAATAAGTAGTTTGATGTTTCTCCCACGATATACAGCATCTATCACGAAGTCACTTTTGGTCTGATTTTCGCTGGAACTAACATGAATCACTGTCTTTGGCAGAGGGTGGACAGAGTGGTAGCCCATACGTCCCTGTACTCTTTTAAAGATCTGGCAGATTGTCTATTGTTCGCATTACCATTCTTCTTGTTGCAACAATCTCTCAAAACATGACACTGCATCCCACAATGATAGCAGATTCGATTCTCTTTATAATCCTTATGCTTGTGACCCAACTTATTGCATCTGTAGCATTGTACTGTTGCGTTTAATACTCAGCGTTCTTGTTTCTGCATCTCATTCAGTCGTCTTAGTGCTTCAATGGAACCAACAGCTGATTGTACTGCTTCCTGAAACGTTTTACATCATGCCAATCTAACAGCTTTGCTTACTTCCTCTCTGTACAACCTGTGAATAAGGCTCTCTGGTCGGCTTCAAACAACTAAATGTGATTTTTATTTTCATCTTCTACTAACTAGTACATTTGAGCATTGATGTTTCAAATTCTGTCAGCAAACTGCTCGATAGATTTGTCTCATCACATTTGCAAACTGTAAAGCTGCTCTCTGTAAAATCTGATCACGTTTTTACATTTAAATCTCTGAACAACAACTGTTCTAAACTCATTTCACACACGTAGGCTCCACGCTAATGAAATCTTGTGCTGCTCCCTGAATTCTTAATTTGGCAACCACTAGCTTATTGGAATCTGTCCCTGATCCTAACAGGGCACCACCTTCAAGTTAATGAAAAAACGCTTTCACATCATCTTCGGATTTCCCGCTAAAGACTGGTACTGTCGGCAATAATGAAAAATTCTTTATTGTAGTTGTACTGCATGAACTATCATTTGAAAATTCTTTCAGAATGTTATGGTTGCTTCTTTCTGCTTTTAACTGCTGAATCTCTGCTTACAGTTCATTAATAACAGTTTGTAGATCAACAATGTTACTCTGACTGGATTGTGGCATTTCGTCTAATTTAACGCCAATGAATCACTCAAGTGTAAAATAAAAATCCATCACTGCCTTTCATATTCTAGCCAAACTGGAGTAGACCAACATGAATTCCAGCATTGGATGTCTCTGCATAGTTGGAAGATGTTCATGCTGCTGCTGCTCGAAGTTCACGTTGTGCTGCACGTCTTCAGGACTGTAGGTTTTCCATAACGATCCCCATGCTGACACCACTTCTATAAGGAGGTTGTTTGCCTTGTTGCCCCCAGATGATAATTACACGAAATATGTGTCAGGATTTGTAAGCAGCAGGTCCTTGAGGTACAGAAATACACGAGCACCGAGAAGTAACTTTAAACAGTTTATTAAAAAAAAGGGAAGGCTGATTATAAAACATGCATGCTATGTGCACCCATCATCACTGTGTCTGACATCCTAACACCAGCTAATTATGGTCGTATTGAAAGGCTCCATGGTGAGCTATGAAAAAAGACATATTCATGCCTGAGGCCATGCTAGTTATATTGGCGCGCTGCCGACGGCGGCCATTTGCTTACTCTCCTCTGGCACACTGCAGCCGGACACACATCTACTGATGAAGCAAATTGTCAGCATTCCAAGATAGGTCAGTTGGCGAGCACGTGTTACATACTGTACGGCTACATACAACACCATAGACCCTTACAAGAGTGAGTTTCAGAACATATACTGTGCACAGGTATTTGTTTTTGTATGTGCAGACATTAAATGGGAGGTGTGGAATACAAGAAAATGGTGAGAGGTGGCAACAAATAAATGGCTTCACCTACAGTGGGAGGGGCCTTTTACATTTTGGTGTTGTGGTTTGGCAGTGGCTTGACCATCAAAGAGCAGCCTCGCTCTCCAAGTATGAAAACAGAAGACTAGATGGTTTTCTGACTAATGAAATGTATTGTGATCTGGATTGTCATGTATAGCCTTCTAGGTGTATGGCATATAAAATCTGTGTTCTACTCAAATTTATGAGTCCATTAATGATCTATACACTCATTCATGGAAACATAAGTTTGTAAAAGGAATGTAGAGGATGTGCTTTTTCATGTTATGAGTAAAGGTTATCTTCTTTTGATCCAATAACAGCTGTAGAATGTGAAGAAGTAAGCTTTTCCTTGGTTACATGTACTATTTCAGAGGCACTGATTAGCAGGACCTTTGCTTGAAGAGAGCCAGCTACTGCAACCAGATTAAAAGAAAAAGGTAAACACATCAGATGTTATGTAAGATGACAGATACCACATACAGGAAGATTAAAGAGACATTTCAATTACAAATATGCATCTGTATGAATTTTACAAGCTCAGATGGTAAGCCAGAACTAAGCAAAGAAGGAAAAGCCTAAATGTGGAAGGAATATAATTATAGAAAAGCTCTGAAACGGAAAACAACTTGAAGACAATATAGCTGAAAGGAAAAAGGAACTAAATAAAGATGAAATGGGAGGTGCGATACTACAAGAGCAATTTGACAGAGCACTGAATGACTTAAGTGGAAAGAAGGCCCCTAGAACATCTTAAAATTATTGAGATCCTCTGGAAAGATAGCCAGTCACAGCAAAACTTCTCCACCTGATGTGCAAGATAAGTGAAACAGGTGAAATAATCTCAGACTTCAAGAAGAATGTAAGAGCTTTGATTCCATAGAATGCAGGTGCAGACAGATGTGACTTTAAAAACAAAACTATCAGTTTAATAAGTCATGGTTTCAAAATACTGACAAAGATTATTTACAGGAGAATGGGAAAACTGGTACATGCTGAGCTCAGGGAAGATCAGTTTGGATTCCTGAGAAATGTAGGAACACACAAGGCGCTACTGATCAAACAGCTTATCTTACGTTCATCAAACAACGGAAAATCCAGGATGGAATGCAACAATATTACAGAAAGGAAAGTTGCTACATATATAACTGTGTGAAAGCTTATTTGTGACAGTCTTTTTGTTGTGTCTATCTGTGACTCAGCACCACCACTATATGGTGAGTAGCAACTTTCCTTTTCATAATATTGTTAAGTTTATAGCATTTATAGACTTAGAGAAAGCTTTTGACATTGTTGACTGGATTACACTTTTTGAAATTATGATGGTAACATGGATAAAATTCGGGGAGTGAAAAGATATATAGACTGTGCAGAAACCAGTCTGCAGTTATATGAATTGCAGGACATAAAAGAGAAGCAACAGTTAAGAAGGGAATGAGACAGGGTTATAACCTATCCCTGATGTTACTCAATCCATACACTGAACAATCTGTGAAGGAAACCAAACAAAAATTTGTAGAAGGAACTAAAATTGAGGGAGAAGAAATAAAAAAGTTGAGGCTTGCTGTTGACACTGTTATTCTATCAAGACGGCAAGTTAGAAGAGCTGTTCAACAGAACTGACAGTAGCTTGAGAACAGGTTATAAGATGAATATCAACAGAAGTAAAACACAGGTAAAGGAATGGAACTATATTAAATCATGTGATGCTGAGGGAACTAGAGTAGGAAATGAGACACTAAAAGTAGAAGATCAATTTTGCTATTTGGGCAGCAAATTAACTGACAATGGTATAAGTAGAGATGATATAAAATGCAGATTGGCTGTAGCAAGGAAACCATTTTTGAAAAGACACACTTGTTAACATAAAATATAAATTTATGTGGTAGGTAGTCTTTTCTGAATCTATTTGTCTCAAGTGTAGCCTTGTAAGGAAGTACAAGAAGAGGCTCAGACAAAAAAAGAACAGAAACATTTGCAATATAGTGCTATAGAATAAAGCTAAAGATTAGATTGCTAGATTATGTAACTAACAAGAAGGTACTGTACTGAATCAGAGAGAAAAGAAATTTGTGACACAACATGACTAAAAGGAGCAACTGGTTGACAGGACACATTATGGGGCATCAAGGAATTGTCAGTTTGGTATTGGAAAGAAGCATGCATGGTAAAAATTGTAGGTGGAAACCAAGAGATGAGTACAGTAATTAGGTTCAGATGGACATAGGTTGCAGTAGTTATTCTGAGATGAAGAGGCTTGCACAGGATAGAGAAGGAGGCAATGTGCATCAAATCAGTCTTCAGACTGAAGACCACAAAAATGGCGAAGACAACTATTAATATGGTAATCAAACACTGAGCTTAGCTTTGGAATGCATAAGATGAAAGTAAATGTCAAAACACCAAAATTTTACACTGGACCAACATTTCACCTGAAGTATACACACAAAGGATCAAGTAAGACAAACTAACAGTAAAGATGAATGTGACCATCCTACGGTAGACACATTAGAATACAGCTAGGATTTGTGAATATGTCAACAGATTTGACTGAGTGTCTGATTGTAATAGATGATGAGTCATTTATTCTCAAACACACTTATTAAATTCATTTCCATTGACATTGTTCAACTCACAACTGTTTACATAATTATGATATGCTAGGAATGGAATGCAGAAATTTTAAATGAAACTTCCAATTTGAGAATCGAACCAATGGTGTAATGTCTGCTACACTACAGAGAATCTTTATCCATTTTAGTAGACATATTTTACAAAATGCATAGCATTGCACTATGAAGTAAATGAAGTGACAGGACAATTTTAGGATATATTATGAATGACTCACAAGTCTAATTTTATTTTTACCACAGGTTAGCTTAACCCAATGAAGTATGTGGAATTTAATTGAAGTCGACAAACACTAGTAATTAAGTTAATTATTGTTTTATTCTCTGTTTAATATTAGCATGATGCACATTTTTAGCATCACAGTATTAAAAATTATCAAAGTTGTGAGTGCCCTCCTTGGCCTATTTAGCTGTGTTTTGACGAGTTGCTATGAAACACATTCAAATCATTTGATAGTGACTGCTAAGAAGTTGAAACCAGTAATGATACCATATGTGTGACCTGAGACTGAACTAAAATAATAAAAGTAATTTAAAAAACAATCATTTATGTCTCAGTCACCAAGTTTACCAAGGACAGTATGCCTAATCTGTTGAAATTAATCCTGACCTGTAGATGTAATGACATCAATCCTTGAGTCTTTCTTTTTGATTTATGATAATGAAGGTTTTTCTGTGCCTGTGCATCTTTTCTTTTCTATGTGTGTTTTCAAACCATTTTGCTTTTTTCCATACTTGAGAATTGTATGTTATTTGCAACAACCTTACAACTTTTTTTGAGCACTAAAACTCTTGTCATACTAATTTTTGAATTATCTGTGCTTGTTATTTACTTCATTTGCCATCAGTTGTGGGCTTGTCATATGGCCTCATCTTCAGACACTTAGATACTGTTATCGAAATGAAATACCCCTTCAAGTATATCTTGCCACTGAATCACATAATTGTCTAATGTGGTAAATATGACATTGTCACAGTCATTTTATAGTTTCATATTTGTTACATTAGAGGGTGCAAAAGGATATGCTTGCTTATTTGTGCCCAAGTGCCTGAAGGTGAGACTATATAAGACTTTGAAATCAACAGCAAATAAACTAAACAATGAACAGAGTTGAGTGTAAAATTAGAATGAAAACAGCTTGTGTGCTCTGAAACAAAATAATTGACAGCTGAAATCTTCATTATCATGGTAGCAACAAGATAATATCAGTTTCTTAAATCTCATGGAAATGGGAATGCATGCACCAAGTAAACAAATACTTCTGAGTAACGCATGAGGAGCTACAGGAGCAGTGTGGCAGAGGAAGAGTACCAGAGCTGAAATCTTCATTATCATGGTAGCAACAAGATAATATCAGTTTCTTAAATCTCATGGAAATGGGAATGCATGCACCAAGTAAACAAATACTTCTGAGTAACGCATGAGGAGCTACAGGAGCAGTGTGGCAGAGGAAGAGTACCATCAAAACACAATTCACATATCAGGGAGCACATGGGAAGGAGCTAGAAATACAGAAATGGTATGACTTCTGTTTCAAGTCTTCTGCATCAACAACAACATAAGCAACCTGAAACATCCTGTTAAACTGAGCATTTATTGTCTCACTTTTTCCATCCATTCACACAGTTGTCCTCAGCCTTTGTATCAAAAGATACCTGCCCTTTCTCTCCCATGAAGCAGATAATTTTCATTTCCTGGGGTGCTGTGCTGGCATCAGTCAAATGCCTGTATTATGCAGATTGACTGTCTGGGAGCTATTGACATAGTCTGAACAGACTGAAATCCATTTAGCTTGCATTCAAAGGGCTAGTTCTGAAGCTCAACTGTTCACCAACCACTTTCCAGTGTTCACTCTGTCTGCTTGCTGGGGGGTCTCATCCGAGATGTGGAGGAGGCCCTACCGGCGGCGATAGAGAGCACTGGGTGCACCCGACTGCAAATTGTTGCTCATGTCGGCACCAATGACTCCTGCCGTCTGGGTTCAGAGGTCATCCTCAGTTCGTACAGGCGGTTGGCGGAATTGGTGAAGGCGGAAAGCCTCGCTCGCGGGGTGAAATCAGAGCTAACTATTTGCAGTATCGTTCCCAGAACCGATCGCGGTCCTCTGGTTTGGAGCCGAGTGGAAGGCTTAAACCAGAGGCTCAGACGATTCTGCGGAGATCTGGGGTGAAAATTTCTCGACCTCCGCTATCGGGTGGAGAAATGTAGGGTCCCCCTGAATAGGTCAGGCATGCACTACACGCCGGAAGCGGCTACAAGGGTAGCGGAGTACGTGTGGAGTGCACATGGGGGTTTTTTAGGTTAGAGAATCCCCTCCCTAGGCCCAACAAGACGCCTCCTAGGATGCGGCAAGGTAGGAGTAGGCAAAATGCAACAGGGAATAACAATATTAATGTGCTAATAGTAAACTGCAGGAGCATCTACAGAAAGGTCCCAGAACTGCTCTCATTAATAAACGGTCACAACGCCCATATAGTACTAGAGACAGAAAGTTGGCTGAAACCAGACGTAAGCAGTAATGAAATCCTAAACTCAGATTGGAATGTATACCGCAGAGACAGGCTGGACAGTGAAGGAGGAGGCGTGTTTATAGCGATAAGAAGTGCAATAGTATCGAAGGAAATTGACGGAGATCCGAAATGTGAAATGATTTGGGTGAAGGTCACGGTTAAAGCAGGCTCAGACATGGTAATTGGATGTCTCTATAGGCCCCCTGGCTCAGCAGCTGTTGTGGCTGAGCACCTGAAGGATAATTTGGAAAATATTTTGAGTAGATTTCCCCACCATGTTATAGTTCTGGGTGGAGATTTTAATTTGCCGGATATAGACTGGGAGACTCAGACGTTCATAACGGGTGAGAGGGACAAAGAATCCAGTGCAATTTTTTTAAGTGCTTTATCTGAAAACTACCTTGAGCAGTTAAACAGAGAACCGACCCGTGGCGATGACATATTAGACCTTCTGGTGACAAACAGACCCGAACTATTTGAAATAGTTAATGCAGAACAGGGAATCAGTGATCATAAAGCGGTTACGGCATCGATGATTTCAGCCGTAAATAGGAATATTAAAAAGGGTAGAAAGATTTTTCTGTTTAGAAAAAGTGACAAAAAGCAGATTTCAGAGTCCCTGACGGCTCAACACAAAAGTTTTGTCTCAAGTACAGATAGTGTTGAGGATCAGTGGACAAAGTTCAAAACCGTCGTACATTATGCGTTAGATGAGTATGTGCCAAGCAAGATCGTAAGAGATGGAAAAGAGCCACCGTGGTACAACAACCGAGTTAGAAAACTGCTGCAGAAGCAAAGGGAACTTCACAGCAATCATAAACATAGCCAAAGCCTTGCAGACAAACAAAAATTACGTGAAGCGAAATGTAGTGTGAGGAGGGCTATGCGAGAGGCGTTCAATGAATTCGAAAGTAAAGTTCTATGTACTGACTTGGCAGAAAATCCTAAGAAATTTTGGTCTTATGTCAAAGCGGCAGGTGGATCAAAACAAAATGTCCAGACACTCTGTGACCGAGATGGTACTGAAACAGAGGATGGCGGACTAAAGGCCGAAATACTAAATGTCTTTTTCCAAAGTTGTTTCACAGAGGAAGATTGCACTGCAGTTCCTTCTCTAGATTGTCGCACAGATGACAAAATGGTAGATATCGAAATAGACGACAGAGGGATAGAGAAACAATTAAAATCGCTCAAAAGAGGAAAGGCCTCTGGACCTGATGGGATACCAGTTCAATTTTACACAGAGTACGCGAAGGAACTTGCCCCCCTTCTTGCAGCGGTGTACCGTAGGTCTCTAGAAGAGCGTAGCATTCCAAAGGATTGGAAAAGGGCACAGGTCATCCCCGTTTTCAAGAAGGGACGTCGAACAGATGTACAGAACTATAGACCTATATCTCTAACGTCGATCAGTTGTAGAATTTTGGAACACGTATTGTGTTCGAGTATAATGACTTTTCTGGAGACTAGAAATCTACTCTGTAGGAATCAGCATGGGTTTCAAAAAAGACGGTCATGTGAAACCCAGCTCGCGCTATTCGTCCACGAGACTCAGAGGGCCATAGACACGGGTTCACAGGTAGATGCCGTGTTTCTTGACTTCCGCAAGGCGTTCGATACAGTTCCCCACAGTCGTTTAATGAACAAAGTAAGAGCATATGGACTATCAGACCAATTGTGTGATTGGATTGAGGAGTTCCTAGATAACAGAACGCAGCATGTCATTCTCAATGGAGAGAGGTCCTCCGAAGTAAGAGTGATTTCAGGTGTGCCGCAGGGGAGTGTCATAGGACCATTGCTATTCACAACATACATAAATGACCTGGTGGATGACATCGGAAGTTCACTGAGGCTTTTTGCAGATGATGCTGTGGTGTATCGAGAGGTTGTAACAATGGAAAATTGTACTGAAATGCAGGAGGATCTGCAGCGAATTGATGCATGGTGCAGGGAATGGCAATTGAATCTCAATGTAGACAAGTGTAATGTGCTGCGAATACATAGAAAGATAGATCCCTTACCATTTAGCTACAAAATAGCAGGTCAGCAACTGGAAGCAGTTAATTCCATAAATTATCTGAGAGTATGCATTAGGAGTGATTTAATATGGAATGATCATATAAAGTTGATCGTCAGTAAAGCAGATGCCAGACTGAGATTCATTGTAAGAATCCTAAGGAAATGCAATCCGAAAGCAAAGGAAGTAGGTTACAGTACGCTTGTTCTCACACTGCTTGAATACTGCTCAGCAGTGTGGGATCCGTACCAGATAGGGTTGATAGAAGAGAGAGAGAAGATCCAACGGAGAGCAGCGTGCTTCGTTACAGGATCATTTAGTAATCGCGAAAGCGTTACGGAGATGATAGATAAACTCCAGTGGAAGACTCTGCAGGAGAGACGCTCAGTAGCTCGGTACGGGCTTTTGTTAAAGTTTCGAGAACATACCTTCACCGAAGAGTCAAGCAGTATATTGCTCCCTCGTACGTATATCTTGCGAAGAGACCATGAGGATAAAATCAGAGAGATTAGAGCCCACACAGAAGCATACCGACAATCCTTCTTTCCACGAACAATACGAGACTGGAATAGAAGGGAGAACCGATAGAGGTACTCAGGGTACCCTCTGCCACACACCGTCAGGTGGCTTGCGGAGTATGGATGTAGATGTAGATGTAGATGTAGATATTTCTGGATGTACAGTACATAGACTGATGTTATAGATCCTTTATCATTTAGCTACAAAATAGCAGGTCAGCAACTGGAAGCAGTTAATACCATAAATTATCTGGGAGTACGCATTAGGAGTGATTTAAAATGGAATGATCATATAATGTTGAGCGTCGGTAAAGCAGATGCCAGACTGAGATTCATTGGAAGAATCCTAAGGAAATGCAACCCGAAAACAAAGGAATTAGGTTACAGTACGCTTGTTCGCCCACTGCTTGAATACTGCTCAGCAGTGTGGGATCCGTACCAGATAGGGTTGATAGAAGATATAGAGAAGATCCAACGGAGAGCAGCGCGCTTCTTTACAGGATCATTCAGTAATCGCGAAAGCGTTACGGAGATGATAGATAAACTGCAGTGGAAGACTCCGCAGGAGAGTTGCTCAGTAGTTCGGTACGGGCTTTTGTTAAAGTTTCGAGAACATACCTTCACCGAAGAGTCAAGCAGTATATTGCTCCCTCCTACGTATATCTCGCGAAGAGACCACGAGGATAAAATCAGAGAGATTAGAGCCCACACAGAGGCATACCGACAATCCTTCTTTCCACGAACAATACGAGACTGGACTAGAAGGGAGAACCGATAGAGGTACTCAAGGTACCCTCCGCCACACACTGTCAGGTGGCTTGCGGAGTATGGATGTAGATGTAGATGTAGATGTAGATATTTCTGGATGTACAGTACATAGACTGATGTTATACATCAATTTTTAATTTCTCTTTTCCATTTACTGCAATTTTCCCTCATTATTGTCTTTATTCTATGGGGTGCTCAGCAGCCCCCATTCCTTGCCCCCAAGGCATTGCGCTAATTGTCTCTGCCTAGTTATGTCCTTGAACAAAAGTCAGTTTATTAATAAGCTTCATATGACAGACGAAACAAAACTTTTGCCCAAGTGAACCCTATTTGCTGAATTTTTTTAACATATTTGAGAGTCAGACTCAGAATAAGTGTTTTATTAATTTGTATTTTTTTGTGTTTCAAATGTGCTGATCCTTCTTTGTAGCATGATCTTTAGTGAGATTCAAATTTTGTTAGTAAACTCACTTGAGGGTGAAGATAAATTTATTTATGTATTCTCTACAGACAAACATAAGAATTTGTTTTTGAGTGTGGACATATTTTACACTTCCTCTCATAAATTTATGGAGGCAATTACAAACAATAGAGATAAAAAATTACATAGCTTGATTACTGATCCTATATATTATATGTAAAAGTGGAAGTATTAGATCCCCTGCAAGGAATTCTTTAATGCTTTGAAAAGAATTATTGGTAAGAAACTCTTTCAAGGCCATTTTGAAGCCCCTTCCACTGGAGTTCTTTTTTTTTAATTTTTGGACGTTTGTTATAAAATTTGATACCAATGTAATAGTGCCTGTTGTAGGCAATTTTTGTATTACTTCTTTCCAGATGATAATCACAGTCCTTCCTAATACTGCAAAGGAGCACATCTCTATTTAGTCTAGTGTACTGCTTGTATTTTAAAATTAGTTGAACAGTTTTGTAAACATATATTGATGGCAGTGTTAGTAGATTATTACATTTGAAAATCCCTTTTCAAGACTCATGACTAAGCTTACACATGATCCTTACCACCTTTCTGAGGGATGAATACCCTATTTAAATGATTGGCAACAGCAAACCCTTCATACTTCAATTCCATATGTGAGGTATGGATACACTAAAGCATAGCAGATGAAACTAATTTGCTCACAATTAAGAACTTAGCATTTTCCTCATTGCATAAATTGATTTTCTTAATTTTTGGCATTACAAATCGACATGAGGCTTCCAAAAGAGGTGCCAGTCTAACATTATGCCAAGGACAGCCATTTTATCATCCAATTTTATTTCTGTGCCATCATCAGACACAACACTACATTGTACTTCATTGTAGGGTCATCACTGAATGTTAAGACAGAAAGAACCAATAACAGTTCTTTTTGTGCAGTAGAAAAGTCTCTGACATTTTTAAGTCTTATATTGCAACTGTAGGTGAGTGCAGATACTAAAAATGTTTATATTTTATGTATATTGATTTCCAAATATCTTAGGCAATGATTAGAAAATAAAATAGTGTGAATACTGACTAAAATGGTAAAGAATCCTACAAAATTTACTAGCTATATTTAACACAGGGAACTTTTCAATTGCTTATTTAGGGATATGATTATGCGCTGACTGCTGGCTGCAGAGAGTACTCCAGCCAGACAAAGGTACCCATTCAAGGGCTGACTGTGCATGCTGCCAACAAAAAATTTTGACATGGATCTTGAGATGAAAGCAGGACTGGCAAACCACAGGAAGTTGGGTAAGACAAGACAGAGACAGAAGGGAAAGACTGTCCACAAAGAAAAAATTACAGAAAGGCTGGCATTCCTGACAACAGGCAGAGACATTGGAAGAAACACCATTCCTTTCATTTATACACTTGCACAGGCATAGTCTGTAGATACGCATTCATAAAAGTAGTGCTTGGTGAAATATTGTTTTAAATTATTATTGCTGCAAGCTACGTTAAAGTGGTGTTCCAATCAGAATCCCAATCACAAAAAGTCTACTTCAGCACCTCTTCTTTCTGCAACCATCAGATTTTCAAAGGAATAGTAAGTAAAATACCTTGCAAAAATAAAATCTGATTTGAAATTTTTAACAGTTGATTTCCTTTTTCTTGTGTTTCATAGTTCCAAAATTTGAAAAATTACACAATTGCCCTCTAGTTTAAATTTTCATTCAAGGCTTACTGAATGTGTGCATACATTTCCCACTATTGTCCAACAAATTGTGTATTCTTTGAATAGGATGTTCAGAAATTATGATTTACATAGGACACTTTACTGGCTACTAGAAGAAAAAAATGAAGTAACAGAAATGTGATATTTTGTAGAGAAAAAGTGCTGTTTCAAATGATTGTTAAAGCAAGTATGGATCAGGTATGCCTTTTGCAATACAAGGATTTGAAAGACATTTTTTGAATAGTTTGTTTTTTCAGTCCCAAATACCTCAAATACTATGGACCAAAAAGTCAGAATACTTGCAAGTTTTATAAATAAGACACTGAACAATAAGATAACAAAAGAAGAGCTTTCTAAACTAGCTACACAATCCAGTCATATTAATGTGACTACTGTCTACTTTTGACATCAATGTGCAACAACCCTCATATATGGCTGGTGGCAACACTAGCAGTGGAGGGTATATAAAGTGTGTTGGGGGATGTGAAAAACAGTGCAGTGTAGTTTGTAATGCAGAAATAGAGCGATTTAGCTGTTGTCCAAACAAGCATTTCTGAAATGCTCAAGTCTGTAAATTATTTACTTTCTGCCAGGGTTAAAGTATACCATGCGAGGCAAAATGGTGCTTTCCAAAAATGGTGCTGAAATAACTGTGATGCACTGTGGGCCATAGATAATGGGTGATTGAGGGCTGTGGAGATGTGTAAAAGTGAATAGATGTGCAACTGACCATGCAGGTGAACGAAGGGGCTACCAACAGCTTCTCTTCAATGGCCATTCAGTGAATCATCTTTTTTGTTCCATCAGACAGATGGCTGTTGGCATATATGTTGTTGAAGGTCTGAAAGTTAGCACCCTGCAACAATTGTTGGAAGCATCCAGGCTGGAGTCCATTTCTGGGTGATCCATCATTCTGGCAGGCACAGTGGATCAATAAAAATATGCTTCTATCCTTGGGGAGTATGTCCATCCCTACACACAGTTTATTTTTCCTCAGCATGATGGCAACTACCTGCATGACAATGCAATATGTCACACAGCCCACAGTGTATGTGTATGATTCAAAGACCACCAACCATACCCCACTGGCTACCAAACACCCCAAATTTAAACACAATCCAGACTCTTTGGGTTCATCTTAGTCGAGCTGCTCATGCCATGGATCCTAGCACAGCTGGCCACGACACTGCAATCCTCAAGGCTCCACATCCCTATCGGTACCAGAACCTCACTAACTCTTCCTGCATGTCTCACTGTGGCCTACACTGCAAAAGGTGGTTATTTGGGCTTTTGAAAACTGGTCATATTAATGTGACACTATAATGTATGTGACTATATCTACCTATTTCAGCTTTTGTAGCAACAAAATTCATCAATGGCTATGAGTAGGGTTTAGAGCAAAAATGGTGGGTAAGATGATGTAAAACTTATGAAATGTGGACAACACAAACTGTTCAACCGCTTCACCAAGTTACAATTTTACTAGAATTGTTATCTGAAATACAGCACTCCAAACATTGCCAAAAATTTTGAAATGTCGGCACAACATTTTGTTATCCTCCACTTAAGAGACACCTACTCACAAAATTTGTGGGCTGGAAATTTAGTCACTCAGGAATGCCACATAAAAAAGTTAAATACAATCTGAAATGGTTGAGTGGAGATATCTAGACCACTTAGTATGAAATCAACCTATTGGACTTTTAATTGAGACGTATTTTCTCTTGAGATCATAACAGTTGTTTTAAAATATCTACTAACCAACCAATGACAGATGTGGAAGCTTCTCCTTCACTCATCCACTACAGCGTGTCTCTTGGTTTTGAGAAACCTCTAAGGACTGTATTGATGGATGGTCATGAATGAATCTGCGATAGATGTTCATCTACAACTGCAGCAACTCCTCTTTTTCTGAGGTGGATAGATTTCTTGCACATTAAAATACTGTCCAAGGAATTGCTCTTCTTTTGCTCTAAATAAACATTTTGATGGCTTTATCACCAGTTTGTGGTTGTCGAATGTGGTAAATGTTTGTTGCAGATGAAAGAGTTGTTCTATCTTAGTAGATGGAACTAGGCCTATAAGGAGGTCATCAGCATACGCAAAGCAATAAGTTGAGGTCTCAAACTGAGTCAGCTGGAATTTGAGAGAGAGCATTGAATAGCATGATGATAGATAAGACTTGCTTTCCATGTATGTTCACTGCAAATTCTTAAATATGCAACACTGGCTAGCAGGTGGTATCTTCAGGCATTAAGTTGTCAGAGGCAACTGCTTTTCAAACCACAGCAGATTCCTTGTGTCGGTGTGAAGGAGACTTGTTATTTTGCAACTTTGACTCTATCAGTATAACCATGCAAGGAGCAGTATCATAACTATGTGGCACTTGGATTCATGGAACTGAAGTAAGTGTTGATTAACAGTAGAACCACCAGAGTGGCCAAAATGATGGCAACACGTTTTCAAAGTGTTATTTTGATCGCAGTTTTTGTCATATTGCAATGATCTTCAGTGACTTTTCCAGGCTGAATGTCAGAATCACCCATACTAAATATATTTATTTTTTGAAAAATGGTTAGGACATTGTTAACAAGTATACCTAGAACCGCAAGAGTGATCATTTTGACTGATGTATTTCTTATTGTACTAAAAGTCTTACGACATGTCCTCCTTTCTATGGTTGAGATTAAATCTGTTAACAATCAGTCTCAAAACATCAATAATATGCACAATAATGAAATTATTTTAATTTACTTATGTCCATTTTTTGTCTCTGCGTCTCCAGTCATATCGTCATTTGTTAGCTCATAGAAACATAGTAATCATGGCTCGCAGATCTCCATCACTTACCAATGCAGAATTGTTCACTATTTTACATGATAATGCAGATGATAAGTCTGAAGCAAAATGTGACCTAGATGCAGAAGACCTAAGAGAAGATGGGGGCTAAGATTACTGTCAACCAAACAATCACTCTGGAAACAGTGATTCACATTATGCTGAAAACGTAGTTGTTCAGCCAGGTTAGTAATAATTATGAAATGCATTATTTACGTGTCAAAATTCAACTTTCATATAAAATTCAGGATTTAGATGCAGTTACTCTGAGTGGACACTTTTAATTTGAAGTTTTCTATTGTTCTATTCCAGCAGCAGAAAATGTATCACGTAAAAGAAGATCAGAAGGGGCAGATCAACACATGTCTCCCAGAACTACATAATATGTTGCTGGGCATTGATGGCATCATGGAGAGGACTGTAGCAGAGTTTGGAAAGACCAGATAAGGCAGATTGGCAAGTCATAACAAAGTGAGAGTAAATCCAGGACCTACACCATATTCAAAGTGGTATGTTTCTGACACTGGCGTAGTGAGTGCATCATCTGTTTACTGATGAATCAATACTGAAAGACATAAAATACTGAACAGAAACAGAGGCAAAACATGTTCTAGGAAATGAAATGTGGAGTGTAAGTTTGGAGAAACTGGACAATTTTATTGCTTTATTGTATGCTCGTGGTCTCCTTGGAGCCAATAGTACTTAACTTGCAGAACTGTGGTCTAAAAAGTGGAGCCCCACCTATCTTCAGTAATACAATGGGCAGAAAATGTTTTTGAGAAATTCCAAGATTTTTGTGCTCCGACATTGGAAACACAAGATCAGAACATTTGAAGACAGGTAAATTCTCTTTAGTATCAAAAGTTTGGAACACAAATTCATTGAAAATTACCATCTTACCTGCATTCCAGGTGAAAATCTGACTGCTGATGAACAGCTTTTTCCAAGCAAAACAAGACGTCCACTCTTACAGTTGATGTCAAACAATCCAGAAAAATTTGGTATAAAATTTTGGTTTCTTGTCAACGTTGACTCAAAGGTTCTGTGCAGTGGGTTCAATTTTTTTTACAACAGTGAAACTGGGTGAGAAGTTGAGAATAAAAGGTACTAGCATTGCTGGAACAATTAGACGATCAAGAAGAGAAATCCCTAATGCTGTGAAGGCTAATCCTTATGTCTCAGATCTCTTCAGACATTCCAGTGGCACTCTCACTGTATATAAAGGCAAACGAAACCAGAATGTGCTCCTGTACACCACTTTGCATTCAGAAATAGAATTTCGAACTGGTCTGAAAAAAACTCCAGAAACAATGGATTTCTACAACAATACAAAATATGGTGTTGATGTGGTGGATCAAATGGCAAGAAAACAGGCTGTTTGAGCTGGTACTCATAGATGGCCAGTTCATGTATTTTATAATATTCTTGACTTGGCAACTATCAATTCATAGATCATTTTCAAGAAAGTAATAGAGATGAAGATCACTCATTGAAATTATATCCTGAAGCTAGCAGAGGAGCTTCGTATGGGGTATATTGACTTGAAAAGTAACTTGGTGGGAACAGACGCTGAATCTGGAAACTCTGTGGAAGGAAATAAAATGATTAGACAATGTCAAATAAAGAAGTGTAGGAACAAGACAAGTTATATCTGCAAAAAGTGCAAATGCCGAGTGTGTGGTTCTTGTTCAAAGGATGTAACTACGGACGTGGTATGTAGTTCCTGCTACTAAAGATATGCAATTCACATCAGTGAGTGCAAATAAACTGAAGAAAAAGTCAGGTAGTGATTTGCATATATGTTGTGGTATGTAGACTTGACAAACAGATTTCATGACTACAAGTGCACTACATAAAATATTACAGTAATTAATTTTATAGTAATGAGTACACAATAAATACGTCAGCTTCTTTACTAAAAAAAATTTGAAATAAAAACTGTGTTTGTTAATTAGATAAAACATTTCTAAAACCTCATTCTTGCTTGTAATAAATGGAAAAATATTAAATTTGAGAAAAATTATATAATTCATCTTATTTTAGAATTTTATAAACCTAAAATACACATTTGAAACGATGATAATGAGAACAAAAATAATAATTTTCGTATAGTGGTCAAAATGAATGCATTGGCAGTTTTAGGTATACCAGAAATAATAATTTTCATATAGAGGTCAAAATAAACACATTGGTGGTTTTAGGTATACAATACGTTCCAGCAGTTCGTGTTAAGTAACCTTCAGGAACTACTGAAGTATCTAATTACACAATGAATCAGCAGTAACCATTCCTGAGGCAGCACTGTCGGCAGGGTGCAAATGCTCATGACTAACTAACTGAGTCTATACTCAGTTAAGTGAAAGCCATGCAGATTAAGTAGGGTCCCATGACAATATCAAAAATGGTTTGAGGAATCCAAGCGCAAAACAGTGATGCTGCAGGGGACCATATTTCCTAATTAAACACTCAAATTGTTGATACAGTGACTATATAAGTCAAGAAATCAAATTTCGATATTTAAATAGTAACTAAGTAGTCAAGTCACTACAGTTAAAGATGAACTGAGAGATCAAGCTGCAAATATAAATTTAACATCTGGCAAATTAGACAACAGAGTAACCAACACAAAGGGCAGGTTTTAAATTGTTGGTTAAGGAGTAACTGATAAGGTCAAATTTCACATGGGGAATATAATTTGCATAATAAAGTTTAATCTACTAGCAGTGGTCTTTTACTGAAAAGGTTATTGGACATGAAAAGATGATTAATGAAAAAGATAATAAATAGTGGTTGCAGGGTAAAATTTGCAATTTACTGAAGAGGTTATTGGACATGAAAAGATGATTAATGATGAAAAAGATGATAAATATAAGAACAGTGCATCAATGTGGAGTGTAATTTACTTAATGTTCAAAAGAAATTACATGGTTCGACTGAAAGTGTTGCTACAATTTTTTTTTATTCTGCTGATTCTAATGTATTGTCAAACATGCCAGTGGAAAGTTTCCCTGAAGATGATAGTTTGCACATTGTCAATTTGATACAACACTGAAAAGATAATTTCACCAATTTAATTATTTTCAATTTTTTTAAATTATTAAATTATTATTTTTATTATTAGTATTAAAGAATTTAAATGCAAATTTTGGATAAATGTTGGGAAAGGGCTAGTTAGTGATTATTTGGAACAAAATTAGAAATTTTATCCTGATTGGAGGAAGAAAAATTGTAATTAAATTAATGGAGCATGAGCAGAGTGATAAAAACATGTGATATTCTTGATAAGGAGGAAAATAAACGAGAATGGAAAAGTGGATTATATTGTTGGGTTAAAAGATATCTTGTTGGACGAGGAAGAGGCTGAATCTATAATTTTCGTTAAGCTGTATGTGACAATGAAATTATAAATGAAGTTCCTGCATCTATCATATGTGCAAAGTTAAATGGTGATCGCAGCACAGTCAAGGAAAGTAATCAAAACAACTCTGTTAGTGAATTGTCTAAACAGTCTTTAATTATGGGTCCTGAGGTCAGTATTAAAGAATTTACATGCAAATTTTGGATACATGTTGGGAAAGGGCTAGTTAGTGATTATTTGGAGCTAAATTAGAAATTTTATCCTGATTGGAGGAAGATAAATTGTAATTAAATTAATGAATTATGTAAGAGAAAGGCAGGGATGAATCAAGATCTGCTTGTGTAAACCTCAGAAGCACATACACTCTTTGCATGTCATGTGCTTGGTGAGCACAGGACACCTTGTCATGTAGCACTGCTTTAATTTTCTGTCTCTCTGCTGGGTTATCCTTAAACTATCCTATCAGTCTGTCAAACATTACCTACTATTGTATATTGCTATTCCTCTTTTGAAAGTTCAGATTAGTTTTATAGAGGATTATTAGCATGCAGTTAGGTTACTCATGTGTTCTTAAATAGAGATGACTTTTTTAAATTAAATACTAACTGTACCTGGCCACACATTGCTGTGCTCAGTCTGATTAAATGGAAAAGAAAGAAAAGCGAAAGTACACATTTCTAGTATGTATGGGAATTGGATATATGTCCTAATCTCCTTCTTTCTGCCCCCTCCCCCATCTGTCCATCTCCTCCTACTTACACCTTTCTCTGTCCATCACATCCCCCCGCCCTCCCCCATGTCCATCTTCTCCTATCCACATTGCATATTCTATATGTCCATGTCCACCCACTCCTCTGTCTATCTTCTTTTCCCCCTTCTCTCTGACCTTGAGTCTTGGTTACCCGATTCTGTGGTCCGAATGTGTAATAAAGAATCATTTAAAAATTTGGAGTACTTGGTCAAGAACTTTGAGAGACTTGTTAACTATGTTTCACTATTACATATATTTATCTTTTTCCAAACATTTGGTAGAATAATGTGCAAAAATTTGAAGTAAATCTGTCAAGTACATTTTTGTAACAATGTATCCCCCTTATATGTTGCATATATGTTTTAATATACATATTAAAAATATGTAGCCTATTGTCCATCTGAATATTGCTTAGAGTGTCATGTAAAATTTTAAGTAAATTTTCTAGAACCTTTAAAGATTTTTGGTACGATATTTCACCTATAAAGGTGAAAAAAATTTGGAGCTCATCAGGCAAGAAATTTTTGAGATTTTTAACAACTTTTTATATGATGATGATGATGATGATGATGATGATGATGATGATGATGAGGTCCCATACTCAGAAGAGCATAGGGGATGATGGGGGGAGACCCATGTTGCCGACTAGGCAAGGTCCTAGCGGAGGTGGTTTGCCATTGCTTTCCTCCAACTGTAATGGGGATGAATGAGGATGATGAAGATGAAACAACAACACCCACAGTCATCTCAAGAGAGGGAAAATCCCTGACCCCGGGACACGGGATACTGTGTGCAGGAAGCTGTAGTGCCCCGAGAATTTCAGTGTAAGTTCTAGAGACACTTGGCTTTCCACAGTCTCGAACACCCGATATTTTAAGTACGAGAGTGAGATAGTGGAGATGTGTCTACCTTGCCGCCGATTAACCTGCTATAGTCTTCGGAGAAGAAGAGGTTGTGAAGATCGACACAGTCACCTGACCCAAGAAAAAGATCGGCTGCATACAATACGTGAATCTACTGTGAGATACATGTGAGTCTTGCATCCCAGTATCACACTGTGTCCTGTCGTCCGAAAACTGTTAGAAAGTGAGAACGCTACCTTAAGACGACGAGCTGTGGACTTCTCTTTATATATTATGTATTTATTTATGTATGTATTAAAAACAGGTACGTAAAAACACATGCATACTCTAATGCAATGTTGTGTCAAAATTTATAAGTAAACAGTGATGGACTTTTGAGATTTTAAAAACCAAACTTATGTAGTTTGCTAACACTGCACCACCTTTATATATACAGGGTGGAGAAAAATTGTGTCACGAAATTTTAACCCTGGATAGTTGATGCCAGTAGAAACTATGCCAGTAAAATCTATGGACATAGAGGCTGCCACCTCCATACGCACTGTTTTCACCAAGATGACATCCAGCCAATGAGAAGCCATCCACTGCTTATAAAAGTGGAAGCTTCACCGGTCCACGACAGCCAATTTTACCCCTGACGAAGATGATGGAGGTAGTCATCGAAAGCTCGGGATTTTATCCAAATTTGGCGTGGCAAGTAAACCAAAAACTTTTTACGCAATACAATTTTGCTTGCAAATTTCTGTAGTAATTATAAAGTTAGTTACTGTCATGATTTTGAATAGAATTTGGACTTTCAATTAGACTGTCCTTTCTGCACTGCAGAATGCTAAGCTGTACTTCTAATAGAGATTTTTCATGTTTGTCTTTGAAAGTAATGCTGTGTAATGCTTATATGAGTTGCATATAATGTTTAAGAGTAAATATTTAGTGGCACAAGGTATTTCACATTACCAGTAAACTTTTAAAATCCTCAAGCATCTCATTCTGAGTGTGGTGAACACAGGTCCCAAGTTATGTAAGATTATGTTTCTTTCTTCTATGGTGCTCCAATTTCTTCATACTCACTGTTTATCATTTCTTATTGTTATTTCTAACCTTACTTTGTCAGCTGGCAGCAGTAATAATACAAGATGTAAAGATCTTTAGACACACTTGTGGAATGAATTTTATTATAAGTTTGAGCAATGAGAATTGTTCTGTAGCTTTTGGAATTAGTGCCACATAGTGAGAGTTTCATATAATGTGTTTCTGACTGGAATGATACATTTTCTGTTTTTTGATTTTGTCTTACCTGGGTTGACAATACACTGTGCACTTGAATTTCAATTATATTTTGGTTATTATTATTATGCTGTAATTGAAGAAATTGTATTTATGCTAAATTACTAAATGGGAGATACTGAATCAGAATTGTATTGTCTACTGCCATCATATATACATAAAATCAGTAATGAATAACAGTTCTTATAAAAAAATTATAATAATAAATAAAAATAGAAGTTCTGTTAAGATTTCTGTAAGGACATGTCATAGCAACAACTTTTTTTACGTGGACAAGAACTACTTTATTTATTACATTTCTGTGATGTGACCAGATTCTCTCTGACATTGTTTAAAAAGGCAATCAAAGTGTTGATGAAGGTAGATCAGTTGCTTATAAAAAGGCAAATATAACACATCAAGGTAAGACAGTAGCAAATTTTGTTCTTTCCATATGTGACAAATGGCAAATGCTTACCAGTACACAAAATGTGAAATCCAAAAACAATAAGGACAGAATGTCAAAAATTATATACCCTAAAGGATAGAAAATTTCACACTGTGTAACTGAGACAAAATTACATTCACTAAAAAAGGAAAAAAAAAAAAAAAAAAGAAATTTAAATGCCTGGAAAATCATCTAGGGCTGATAAGCAAAAGTGTAGCAGAGCTAGTGAACATTGGATACGAAACTGTAGATGGCAATGACTATGGTATGTTGACTTCCAGATGACTGGGATGCAGTAGTTACAGCTTTGTGCAGTTTGCCAGATAATGATTTTATGTCACTAAAATTAAAAGGCATTTGCTTGCTGAAGCTGCTAGACATCATGAATAAACAAACATTCAGCTATGTCCTTGAGAGGCAAACGATGAAAGAAGTAACATGAAAAAGTTCTTTTGTTTTTTACAATTGTTGCAGTCCGTCCTGAAAACGAAAAATTAAAAAAAGAAACAATGTGCTATTACTGTGAGTGCTTGCTTCAGTGCAGTCACACTGAATAGTGGATTCTGGGGCATCTCATCACATGGTTCCAAATGAAAGTTATTTTTCACATGTTGACAAAAATATTTTAACTGCAATCATAACTTTAGCTGATGACAGAAAACCGGAAGAAACCAGGGGACTGGCATAGTAAGTGTGAAAGTAACTAAAAACATAGGATTGGCTAAAGAACTAGTATTAAAAAAAAAAAAAAATACACAACTTGTGCTCGAGATTGATGATGCAATCTTATCTGTGAGACAGCGCACTTAAAATGACAAAAAGGTTATTTGTATGAAGAAGGTTGCAAGATCTATGATGAATCCAGAAGAATGTTCATTAGAACTGAACAGAAAGGTCATTGATATAGCATAAATATGAAGCTATTGTAGGGGAGGGAGTAAGTCTGTGAAAGTAATGAATTTAATACAAAATCACTAGACCTATGAATGATGCATGTCAGTAAGAGTACAATCAAATACAAACAACAATATGATAATAAACAGGACAAGTGTGAGTAGGGCTGAGCTCTCAGGGTTCGGTATAAACTTAAGTATGTAGCTACAACAATTATTCCTGGATGGAAAAATAAGGGAAAAGCAATTACTTACACACAGAGGACTGGTGCATGGAACACAGAAAAATGTAATAGAAAAAAGTTAACACCAGGTTTCGAGCTCTTTTTCTTTTTCTACTAAGAGTCCACACATTCACATCCGTAAACATACACTCAAAGTATGATGAGACTCACTAAACAAGTTAACATTCTTTTCTACTCTTACTAGAAAAAGAGCAAGAGCTTGAAAGCTTGTCCTACCTGTTTTCTGTTATGTGTTTCTGTGTGCCAGGCATCAGTCTTCTGGTTGTGGTTGTATTTCCTTTATTTTATGAAATTTTGTACCTATAAGTTTTGATGAGTGAGTTTCCAAGTATGAAAACATGTGACATATATAGCCATATCTTTTGACTACACTGACTTTGAAACAATTTTTTACACTACCAAGGAACCGTAGACTTAGTCTCAAACATAAAGTTCAACTTGATACCTTTACCCATTCCTGCAAAAAATTGACTTGACACATTGAGAGGCAGACGGACAACGAAGTTATTCTATAACAGTTCTATTTTTACCAATGAGGTACAGAAATCTAAAAAGAAAGCAGTCCTAGGATTAGACTGTGGAGAAGATGAAATAAATCTGTGCGAAGACTGTGTGGTAGGTAAATCCATATGAAGTCCACTTCCAAAAACTGCATCACAAGGCTCAAAGAAATGAACAACCTCTTCAGAAAATTTTCATAGTGATTTCGTGGGACCTATTGATTTCCAAATGGGAAGCAATGGATATTAATTTAATGAGTACTGTGAATGATGCAAGCAGATACATATTTGTGCATTTCTTTTAAAAACAAGAATGAAGTTTTTGAAGAATCCAAGAAATGGAAGATTCAAACAGAAAAACAAACCAGTAAATACTTTAAGAGAATTTGCTCAGACATTGGCTAGAATTATGTTTATGCAAATGATTACAGTTTTGTGAATCGGAGGCAGAATGTTAATGGATATGGTAGGGTCACAGTTGCTGGGAAGCATTTTACCAAAGTGTTCTTGGATTGAGCTGATGTACACCGTGGCATGCATAAGAAATCACGTTACAGATAACTACAATAATGAAAAATTGCCTTTATCAATTGCATACGGGTAGAAAGTTTACTGTGTGTCATTTGTGTGTGATAAAATGTGAAGTTTTTGTTCACATACTAAAAAAAAAGATGCCATTTTAAATTATCCACAAGGGCAGAAAAAGCCATTACTGCATATTCTCTATGTGGTCAAGGATACAAAATTTGGATGAAAGAAACAAAACAACTCGTGGAATCTAGGCACTGTATATTCACAGAATTATCAAATGGCAAATCTGCAACTGAAACTAAAGAACAGAAAAAAAATTTATTGAAGCGTACAATAAAGGACCTTTACTATAATAAAGGAGCTTTACCATTTCCAAATACTGAAAATGAAATGCAAGTGAAAGAGAAGATTCTAGCACTGAAGAGGAATTTTATGGTTTCTAGATTTGCAGGAAAATTTGGAAGAAACTGAAGGTAATGAGGAACATATGGAACACACTGTTACTCCATAACATTGTGCAGGCCAAGAAAGGATGTAACACAAGAAAAAGTAAACTTAAGTGAACATCATCCACTGACACTTCATTCCAAAGTAAAGGCTTAAAATGAAGAAGCACAAATTAACAATGATGACCCTCTATCATGTCATGAAGTAGTTAATTCTGATGAGTCATCAGAATGGATAGTTGCAATGAATGAAGAAATTAAGTCCTTGAAGAATCATGATGTTCAGCAATCTGTCAAGCTGTCTGGTGTAATTCCCAAAAAGATCAGAAGTGTATTTAAAAAGAAGACAATTGGTAAGAAGCAAATTTGTAAAGCTTATTTAGTTGCAAATCAAGTAGTCGCTATAGATTTATGTTCCTGTTTCAAAATCTATTTATTGATAACAGACAAAGTTGAGAAAAATTGTCATATTGATCACTATGGTGTGAAGACTGCATATCTGCATAGCAAATAAAAGGAAAATGTATATATGCTACAGCCAGAAAGTTTCATCAAGAAGGGCCAAGAAAGTTTGGTTTGCACGTTAAACAAGTCAATATGTGGACTGAAACAAAGTGGCAGAAGTTGGAATGATCATTTAAATATCTCCCTAGATAGACTGACATTTATCCGAAATGATATAGATCTATGTACACACAAAGTTAGTGCAGACTGTGAAAGCTATTCTCTCTGTATATGTGGATGACTTGCTTTCATTGGCACAGAATGAAGAGATGAGGCAAAAAGTGAAAAATCTTGTATAGAGTTGCATTGAAGTCAAACACATGGCCGTGGTGTCATACATATTAGGAGTGAAATTAAACACAGCGAAGATGGATCAATTTGTCCTTCTCGGAGGGAGTATATCAATCAATTACTTGACAGGTTCAGACATCAAAATGCTAAGGGAGCCAAGTTTCTGATCAAAGGGAAACCAAATTTCCTTGATGAGAAACATGATGATGAAGTTAGAAAAATCCCATATCATGAGCTTATTGATAGCTTCCTTTACATTTCAGAGAGGACTTGAGCAGACAAAGTTCTCAGTGGTAAAATGCCACAATTTTGCTCAAACTTTAATATGAACCACTGGAATGCAGCAAAAAAGGTACTAATATTATGAGAAGGAAAGTTTGCTACTCACCATATGGCGGAGATGCTAAGTTGCACACAGACACAACAAAAAAAAACCTCTCAATACGCCCCTCCCCCCCCCCCCCCCACACACACACACACACACACACACACACACATATACACGACTGCAGTCTCAGGCAACTGCAACCACACTGCAGTTGCCTGAGACTGCAGTCGTGTGTGTGTGTGTGTGTGTGTGTTTGTGTGTGTGTGTGTGTGTGTGTTATAATTTTGAGAGTCATTTTGTTGTGCCCATCTGTGACTCAGCATCTCTGCTATATGGTGAGTAGCAGCTTTCCTTCTCATAATACTGTTACTTTCCATCCTGGATTTTCCATTGTTTGAGGAAGGGTACTCAGATATGTGAAAGAAATAGCACATTACAAACTCACCTGTTATCCCACTGGACAGATATTTCAGCATTTGCTGATGCTGATTGGGCTATATGATGATCACAAAAGTATTACTGGGTATGTGATAATACTGGCAGGATCTCCCATGTACTGGAGCAGTACGATACAAATTGTAGCTGCATTGAGCACAATGGACACAGAATACATGCCAGTGGCAGCCTACAAAAGTGCAGTGGTACAGGTGAAAGAGTTACTGAAGAGCCTTGAGCTGAAGGAACCAATTGGAAAGTCAGCACTTGTGTGGCATAATAATCAAGCAGAAATTACATTATTCAAGTGTCATCTAAATAAATCAAGAACAAAACATGTTGCCATGGAACACAATTTCATAAGGGAGAAAGTAATGAATGGAATGACTGCCATTCGATACATTTTGATGGACAAAAATAGAGCAGACTATTTAACACAGCTACTGAACCATAATATTTATGACACCATTGTAAAAACAAAGTATTACATTGAAATGATATGTGTGGTCACTTTTGGATATCATTTTGAAGAGGAATGGAAGGGGGCAGTGTTAAAGAGTTAAGCAAGTGGAAAAGCCCTGCTTTATTTATTTTGTTTCATTGATGTAAATGGATTATCTTTGACATTATTTAAAAAAGACAAACTTCATTCTGTTAAAAAGAAGTTAGATTTTCTCTGTTTTGATGGTGTATGAAGTCTTTTTCTTTAAATAAACATTAATATGTGTGATACAACTGATTCACTTAATTCAAATAATGTGGAAATGAAAATCTTTAAACAAAGTGAGCTATGTTGTAACTTGGTTGTGGTAATGTGGAATATACAAAAGTAGTGATACTTAAGCTTTTCTCTAGTGGTTGGTGATGAGATGGATATTAATGTTCTAGTTTTGTGATGCTCTTAGTTAAATGTGAGATTTATAATGGAATGGTGGGATTTCTTTGTTGATTATTATATAAGGACTCTTGGAAGGAGGAGGAGAAGAAGAAGAAGAAGAAGAAGAAGATGATTATTTTTATTATGTTACATGGAGGAAGATTATGAGATTTTGTGTGTAGAGTTGAGGACTATGGTGAATGATATAGTGGTAGTGATGGTGGTGGTGACGGTGATAGGGTTAAGGATTTGAAGTCATGAAATGTGGTGTACTGCATTCACTGAATCATATGTCATATTTTTACAGAGAAATATGAGTAATTTTGTGATCAATTACAAGCTTAGCCACTGACAGGAGAAAATGTAGTGCCCTAACTGTCAATCTGATGGTACTTTAACGTAAAGGAACTGCAGTGCATAATAAAACATAGATGTAAACTTTTTTAGTGTGATTATTTCTATATATCTCAATTTATTGATGAGGTTGATAATTGTTTTTCTATTATAAATAGTACATTTGACTTCCAATCAGAAAGACTGATAGAAATCAAGAAAAACAATCTTAGCTAAATGCACTCCGTTTCACACCTACCACTAAGTGAAAGTCCCTGGCAGTACCAGGAAATGAACCTGGGATCTCATTATGGCTGTCAGTGGCACTAAGCACTTTTCTTCCTCCTTTTTTTCCTAGCTACAGAGGTGGACATAGTTCATAGTACCATCTGATCATTTTATTACAGCCACGTGGGGTAATGTTTTAAAGATAATTATTTGAATCATTCTTAATAATGAAATACAGTTGCTGATTATAATTAATTATCACCATAAAACAAAGTAGAAACAAATCCCAGCGAATATAAATATTATCTGCAATGAAGAATGTAGTAGAAAGAATGTAGTGTGAGTATCACTGAAAAATGACAGAAAGACTTTATTAAATTAATTTAATTTGCTGGACGGGGTCACACACACACACGTTAAGAAATACTCTTAAATGATTACTATTCACAACCTAATTTATCTTAATGCACTGCTATGTTTTTTTTTCAATTATCTGTTAAAATGAACACCAACTTAAAATTTTTCAAGATCCTATATCAGTTTATATAAAGAAAAAGAAGAATATTCATCGTTGTTTACCATATTTCATTTCAACTTGCTCTCCATTATGGCTGAATCGCGGCTTTTTGATTGATAGATGTAGCATGTGCTTACTAATACTATTTAGTATACACACTTATCTTATTAAAGTATTCTAGTATGTAACTATTGTAAATGTAATAATTTCATAGAAAGAAAATTTTTAAAAAATAAATACAGAATTAACTCCGAATGCTCTATTCTTGAGGAGTCAAGTAGTAATTACAATTTCCATTACAGTTTTTCTTACATTCATCGCATGTGTAGATGATTCTGAAGATAGTTACACATTTGACACATGATAATATGCTATAACCTAATGATGTAAATAATGAATGAATGAAACTGGGATTGATAGATGGAATTTTTTGCTGCGGATAATATGTTGAATGAAATACTAATGTAAAGAATCTTACAAGCTAAAGTGCACAAAATAAAGTCACCTGTTACATTACAAACAGCTGAAAAAGAGTACAGAAAATTTTGGTTGACATACGTTTTGTCTTACTATAAGTTTCCCCTTCCTCCGTCCTGACATTCACTCCCAACTGATGACCCCACATCGCCTTCATTGTGCACTACTTCCTTCTGGCTCCAACGACTCTGCAACACATGCATAACTCATGTACCTGCCAACCCCTTCCTCCCCCATTCCCAGCCAACAAATCAGGTACCTCACTAGAGCCACTACAATATAGTCCACCTGCTGAAATGCAACACTAGTACTGTTGATCCAGCCGGCATCATGTAGGAGCATAGACATGTGCATGTGTGTGTTTTTTCTGTGTGTATTTCACTTTAGTTTGAAAAAGGTTTAATCTGAAATCTAGCAAATTTTCTTTCTTTTTATGTGTGCCTATCGACAACTTAGTACTTCTGCTTTTGTGGTCGCCTTTAATCCGAAAATATTTACATTCTACCAGAACTTTCCTAAAACATTTATACTGTTTACATGAAAGGAAAATTATTTTTGACCACATGGATACATCACTACTGAGAAAAACTGCAGTCGTATAACAAATGACTGACTGTATTTATCACTAAGAGAAAGATTGATGCTGCCTACAGGAAAATTTGAGACACCTCTGGAGAAGAGAGAAGCACCTGTATGGACATCAAGAGCTCAGATGGACAACCAGTTCTAAGCAAAGAAGGGAAAGCAGAAACATGGAAGGAGTACATACAGATTCTACACAAGGGAGATGTACTTGAGGGCAATGTTATGGAAATGAAAGGAGATGCAGATGAAAATGAGATGGGAGATATGACACTGTGTGAAGAACTTGACAAAGCACTGAAAAACCTAAGTCAAAATGAGACCCCGGGAGTAGACAACATTCTAGAGCTACTGATAGCCTTGGGAGAGCCAACCAAGACAAAATTCTTCCATCTGCTGAACAAGGTGTATGAGACAGGTGATATACCCTCAGACTTCAAGAAAAATATAGTAATTCCAATTCTAAAGAAATCAGGTGCTCACAGTTGTGAAAATTACCAAACTATCAGTTTAATAAGTCACAGTTGCAAAATACTAACATGAATTCTTTACAGAAGAATGGAAAAACTAGAAGATGCTGACCTCAGGGAAGATCAGTTTGGATTCCTGAAACATGTAGGAACATGCAAGGCAATACTGAGCCTATGACTTCTCATAGAGGATACGTTAAGGAAAGGCAAACTTATGTTTATAGCAGTTGTATACTTAGAGTATGCTTTTGACAATGTTGACAGGAATACTCTCTTTCAAATTCTAAAGGTGGCAAGAGTAAAATACAGGTAGCAAAAGGCTATTAACAATTTGTACAGAAACCATGTGGCAGCTGTAAGAGTCAATGGGCATGAAAGGGAAGCAGTAGTTGAGAAGGCAGTGAGATAGGGTTGTAGCCTATCCCCAATGTTATTCAATCAGTATACTGAGCAAGTAGTAAAGGAAACAAAAGAAAAATTTGGAGTGTGAATTAAAACCCATGGAGAAGAAATAAAAACTTTGAGGTTTGCTGATGACACTGCAATTCTGTCAGAGACGGCGAAGAACTTGGAAGAGCAGTTGAATGGAATTGACAGTGTCTGAAAAGGAGGATATGAGATGAACATGAACAAAAGCAAAACAAAGATAATGAAGTCAAATTATATCTGGTGATGCTGAGGGAATTAGATTAGGAAATGAGACAAATTAGTAGATGAGTTTTACTATTTGGGAAGCAAAATAACTGATTATGGCTGAAGAAGGGACAATATAAAATGTAGACTGGCAATAGTAAGAAAAGTGTTTCTGAGGAAGAGAAATTTGTTAACATCAAGTATAGATTTAAGTGTCAGGAAGTTTTCCCTGAAATTATTTGTATGGAGCGTAGCTATGTAAGGGAGTGGACGATAAACAGTTTAGACAAGAAGAAAATAGAAGCTTTTGAAATGTGGTGCTACAGAAGAATGCTGAAGATAGGATAGGTAGATCATGTAACTAATGAGGAAGTACTGAACAGAATTGGGGAGAAGAGGAATTTATGGCACAACCTGACTACAAGAAGGGATCAGGTGGTAGGAGACATCCTGCTACATCAAGGGATCACCAATTTAGTACTGGAGGAAAGTTTAGGGGGTAAAAATCCTAGAGAGAGACCAAGAGATGAATACAGTATGCAGATTCAGGCAGATGTAGGTTGCAGACATTACTTGGAGATGAAGAGGGTTGCACAGAATACAGTAGCATGGAGAGCTGCATCAAATTAATCTTCAGACTGAAGATCAAACCACAACAACAACAACAACAACAACAACAACACAAACTTACCATGATGTCTATATGGAGAGCTTTCTATGATCTATTTGTGATGACCTAGCTTTTAAATGTATGACTAGTTTCAGTGTAGTAATTGATGATTGTTTTTGTTCGTAAAAGGTCTAAGCTTGTTTTGTTGCAGCCTAAGTTGATCTACTATCATGAAATCTCGCCACAGTTTTCTGATGATATGACTGCTGTTTAACTCTTCCATTTCTGTTGCTCATTATGATAATGTATTTACTGTATTTTGTCATGTGATAGAGAAACCTGATTTTGTTTACCACTCCTAGGAATCTAATTTTGTAGGACACTATGGTAACGTTTCAATGAGGTGGTCAGCTGCTATTCAGTTTGTACAGAAGGACAATATGATGGTAACTTGATGAGAGAGAAAGTACAACAAAATGTGAAACAAAACAAATGAATATCAGTATATGAGTCAAAAAAGGACTAAATGAACTGCGCTTCAAGAAAAGAAGGAGAAAATGTAAGTGTTACAAATATTCGTTAGTCCGATAAGTAAATAACTGTTATCTTTTTCTTCTTGCAATAAATGTAAAAACTTTTATCACAATCGATTTGATTGCATCAGTGTACTGGTGGTATTGCACCTGTAAATTTCTGGGGTTGGGTGGGGGGTACTATAACCTAATCAAGTGAAGCACTTCGTATGTACCAATGATAAAACAATAATGTGTGTAAATTTGTTATTTTTATTAAGGTAAATTTGAGATTTAGCATTAATTTGCCACAGATTAAATAATTTCAAGAACCACGAATTTGAAAATAAAGTTATTTAAAAATTACACTACAGTGTCTAGTAATGTTTTCTTTAACTTTCACATTTTTATGTAAAATTTATAGAATAGTAAATCAAATAATTTGTTTACTATTTTGCTTATAATGATTAATTGTACAATAAACTGTAGTGCAACAATTACGGTGATGTAAATCATTGTTTGGATGATATTTATAGAAAATAAGAGATTTTATTTTCCTGTAGAGAATTTGTAATGTAACTGCTGTGAAGGCAAAAGTATTCTCATATACAAGTTTATTTTGAAGGCAAAATACAGGATACATCACAAAAGAAAATTGTGTTAACATGATTTAATATCTGACGCTGCCTGCATGATCCACTTCTGTTTATAAAGATAATTATAGCTCCGTTGTAATTCAAAACTTGAGGCAACATTTATCAGCCCTGAAGAAGAGAAACAAAGTTATTATATAACAAGGTAAGTATCAGATTATGAAATTATTAAAGTGATAATGTCTTCTTTATGAACTATATGGAAGCTTCACAATCTGAATCTTGAAAATTCACCACTGAAATTTGACCTCTTGTTAATTGCTACAATATAGAAAAAGGACTGTTTAGACTTCAATGAAAGATCTGCAATTATATATGAATAAATGGCCATACTGGTCTGTGTGATTTCTGCCAAATGTTGTTGGTAGAGTTAATTTAAGTTGATCTGATGAAAAATTTAAGTGGAATTTTTTTCTCACACACTGCTGAGGTATTTATGTTATTTCATGATAAGAATAATAATTAAAGACAAACATTACACAATTAAATTTTAAATTCAATGTCCATGTATTTTCTTTTATAAATATTACAAAAGTAATTCATATCAACAGTTTCTTCTTTCCAAGTGTAAGACAGTGAAAAGTAATTTTAGTTAACTTTATTTACAATTTACAGATGTTACATATATACACAAAACTATGTTACATCTGCACAAAATTAATATTAAGAATACTTTTTACAAAAACTTCAAGCAAAAATAAACATATCATTATTAGATTTATGCAGCTTTCAACCATTCTTGCCATGATGATACAACAGCATCATGTGGTTAAAAAATGATGATAAATATACTTTACGTAATTTTACAGGTACAAAAATTGGCTATCAGAATTATGTTGTTGAGTTCTCACTTCACAAGAAAGATGTAAGGAGGCCTTATGTATTGTATTACAGATACCTGAGAGAGCTGCTTCACAGAGCTAATGTCAGCTACATGATACGGAATGGAATCTTACCAAACAACTTCAGTGAAGCACATTTGCAGTCTCTCACCTTTACACTGCTACTTTTTTTGCAATTTAATCTCATTATGAGACTTTAACTTACAAATAATCATTAGCAGCAGTATCCTCAAAATACAGATATGCAGATGATCTGTCTAGAGTAAAAAATTTAGTATTACTATGAATACTACTTCAGACTGTTAAGAGTCTCCCAGAACACCATGGACACGGATGGAAGTTTTCAGTGGTTTGTGGATCCACGAGATTACTGCTTCCTATCTCAGACAGTAATGCTATAATTTTTTCAGCTGTGGCTTCCTTATTCATCACATTCTCTTGCAAGGCAGGACCATCAGATTTTTCCACTTCATGATGATGACTTTCACTCTCAGATGGAATACTAATATCTGTAGACACAGAATCAATGCAGCATAGGTTGAATTTATTTTTAAAAAACGAAATATCAACCATGTATTTAAAAAGTATTTTTTCAGCATTTTAGAACCTATTAAACAGTTAGAATGCATAGGCACAGAGAAATTCATCAAGTCATGTTCTTACCTATAACTGCTTCATCTTGGTGAAAAACGGGTGTCACTTTATTTTCATCTATGTGAACATCAATATTTTCTGGTGAACTTTCTTTTTCTGACACCAAGTTTCTCACAAGTGCACTCAGCTCTTGAAGTTTCATTTTCATTTCTTCTCTGTCTCTGGATACTCGAGCCAACTGTTCATCATTTTCTTTAGCTCTCTGTCGCAGAATATTCCGCTGCACTTGATACAGAGCAATGTATTCTCCTGCATGTGAAGTGACACATCAGCTACAAAAATCCAATAGCAGATAATAAAACTCTAACAAAAACTTTTCTTTTATACCTATGGTTTCCGTTTCGCCTTGCAACTGCAGAACCAAATGTTCAAGTCTCTGTTTTTCTTCAGAGAGTTCAGCAACTTCTTCCATGGTTTTCTTGAATTTTTCCTGGAGTTTCTCCATTGCTTCTTTCATTTCTACTGGATCTTCATGCAGCATTGTGGGCACATCTGCCTGGCTGTTATCTGTAAGTGAATATTAGCATAATCTCTAGCTACAAGATACAATGTCAAATCCTAATAATTTATTATTCAACATAATTCCAGTAATGAAAACTTCCATCCAATATACTGTACATTTTAAAATTTTTAACACAGGATGCTCAAAACTTTAGGATCAAAATATTCAAACAGAGGGTCCTTAACTTACTTGGAGATAAGGATTCAAAAATTTGGCAAAACACTGATACATGATCTTTAATAAGTAATACAGGAGAGGCATGCAGTTTGAAACTGGTAATGTTTCATAATCAATAATTGCCTGCCACATCAATGTTTGTGTACTGCTTCTCAAGGTAGGACCACTGTATACTGACTACTGACATCAGCTATTTATTCAGTCTCATTATTGATTGAAATCTAAAGTCTGAGGTTAATATGCTGTAATTATAGACTGAAAACGAAGACATGTGGAGCTTATTGACTAATGGTAAGCATCTTTTAACTCATTTAAGTAACTAAGTCTACAGCTGTGTAAGATAATGGTTGTGGTGACATTAATTAAGTATGATAAATGAATTAAATGTGGTGCATATGTAACCTATAGGAGCACAAAGAAATATGTTACATACAGATTAATCCCTTCTTTCTCGCCCCATCCGATAAGTCTTCCCAGACCTGGGGTTCAGAGTGACTTTTCTGAAATCTACCTCTCTTCCTAAACCTCACCAGTCCTTTTTTGTCATCACTCTTCCTTCCACTTCAACTGTTCTGCCAGAAGAAGGAGCCACTGGTTCCAAAAGCTTGCAAACTTAAATATTTTTTACATGTGTATTTTCCTGCTGCTGCCTGGTGAGTAGATTTTTTTATCTATCCAATTATATGGTATGTTAATAAATAGTTTATTTTCAAAATAATTTTACATGCCTGAAACGTGTACATAGTGCTGCCGATACGTACTATGAAATGAGCTTCTACATGCTGCGGCATCAAATAAAATACTACTATATCCCTCAAGAATGCCATTCCCCACAGCTTCTATTTGCATCCAAAGTCCAAATGCCCCACCCACACCATTAATAGTAAGAGGAAGGAGGGAAGGAAGGTAGGGAGGGAGGGAGGGAAATTACGGTGCACATAAGAAATCTTTGACAATGCTTGCATTATCATTCTGTAACACAAATTCAGTAACATGCTGGAAGTATAGTGCCACTTTTGGATCTACATGTTTAGTAATACAGTCGTTGGTGCTGAAAGCAACCATTATTAAGGTAAGTTTATGTTTATCATGGAAGTAATTAGTGGCCCAATTGATCATTTCACGCATATGTTTGACATCACAACAGATAATCTATTAAGGTATATGACTATTTCCTTTGTAGTTTGCCAAGCATACTCAGTCATTGTTGTAGGTGCTTGTCAAATTCTTAGCATTCGATTATCCACCCATCTCTCTTTTGCCATGTTAAATTGCAAACACGTAAGACAGAAGGCCTACAATTGGTAAGTTTGAGTGTCATGAATCCCTGTTTACAGATCTACTGGCTGTTCAGACCAACATCCTCTATTAACAGCAAACAATGTGCAAGCTTCAGTAACCATTACTAGGTGTGACAGTTGCACAATGTGTGTCAATGTGAGTAGGGATGTTCACTTAAGACACTTGGGGGGGGGGGGGGGGGGGGTGGCAGGGGGGGGGGGGGGAACCCTCAACATATGTTACATGCTTATGGAATAGATAACTGGACAAAACAATTGTCAGAAGGTCACCTTTGGGGCACCAGTTGTACTCCAGTTGAATGAGGCTTACTACAACAAGTAAAGCTCTATGTGAGTGGAGGTTTATTTACCTAGCATCTCATAGAAGTTCCATAGTTCATATTTATTCTAAAACAAACACCATCAATGGTTAAGGTGGGCTGTTAGGTACTATACAAACCAAACACAGCAAACCAGATTGAATGGTCAGCCATCACAACCATAATTTGTGTAATGTGACATAAAATATTTGTAACAGAACACACATCTATAGAGAGAATGTGGTTTTAGCTTTTAATTACAAAGGAGTTTCATGGGAGATGGTATACACTTTCTATACAAAAGTGCCTTTTATGGAACTGATGGGATACTGAAAAACTTCAAGCGTTTCAGAAACAGAGCTCTTGTACTAGAAAATGCACCCTCATATCATGCACATAAATACATCCCTGCCATGACAGAGGTACACAAATGAGATCACTAAAGTCATCGATACATCCAAAAAAGTAAATGTCAATTACAGGAGATGATGACATTTGTGTTGTTTAACACATCAGTCCTCCCAGAATACAACTGGCTTCATTTGCTTGAGATTAAATCACATAATTTTAGCCCATTACAATGTTTCAAATTATGATTATGCATCTTATAACTAATATCCTACCACCCAAAATTTAATCTTATTCCTAAACATTTCTCTGTATTTACTTCTTTGCTTTTTCGATATACAAGTAGTATAGGAGAAATCTTGCGTCTCTACTGTACACCCTTTAGAATCTGATCACTTCTTTCTTTGTTCCTTATTTGTTTTTTAACATATTGTATATTGTATTTTACAAAACTGTTTATCATCTAAGATGCTCAATTACTTTTCTCCCTATTCTTTTGTAATTTATCTGTTCAGGTGTCAAGCTGATTGTGGGATGACTTTTGCACTCATCTGCCTTTGCTATTTTAGGACTGTGTGGACAATATTCTTCCACAAGTCAGATGGAATATTGCCTACCTCATATATTCCATACACTTTCACAACTGTTTGGTTCTCATTTCCCTCAATTGTTTTAGAAAGTATGCAGGAACATGCCAATCTGTCTTGTTTGGCTGCAGATCTTCCAATGCTCTGTCATACTCTCAATCTAATACTGGGGCATTCCACGTCAAAGGGACCAATATTAAAAAGTGCCCCATTTGACCATCTCCAAATCTAATGAAATTTGGTGTAAAGGTTCTATACAGTCTTTGATGGTTCTATACCAAATTTCAGTCCAGTATCTTCAGTGGTTGAAGTTTTAGGGGTTTGTAAAAAGAGGCTACTCATCTTCGCATTACATATGAAGATGCAAATATGCCAAGTTTGCTATTGGGCTCTTTCAAAAGTTGTAGTAGATGTTTGGTCATTTGCTTTAATATACCAAGACAACTTTTTAGCTGAATCACACCATGGCAAAAATTAGGCATTTGGCCACACATAAATATAGATATAAGCCTCTCAAGTGGCTAAAAAATTCGTCAGGCTATTCTGAGAGCCAAGGTTTGACCAACCACTGCTACTTTTCATACGAACCACTCACAACAAAACTTCAGACAGTTATTTCTACCTATGATGTCTATATATGGATCAGATTTAATTCACATTGTATACCTAGATGGAAAGATGCGCATTTCCATATTTGGCCAAAATTTTCTACATGCAAATTTTACGGTATTTTTAGGGGGCGATATTTCAACTGTCTTGTTCAGTCCTCTTCTTCTTGACACAGTTAGAAAGAGCATGCTTAAGGTTTGAAAGCTGCATTGCTTGAAGTACTGTGCTCATTAAGTCCCATAACTATGTTTTTATTTGAGTGTATAAATCAGTTTCAAACATTAATTTAATATATGCCATAAAAACAAGTATAATGCACAATACAGCAAATTTGCAAGGCAAAAATACTAAAATGTCAGTTCCACTATTGGTTAAAAAGTTCTACAATTTTGTCAAGCACAGATTGTGGATAGCTGTATAGTCTTCCTGATGATGATCTTGATGGTGCTTCTAAAGTCATGAAAATGTGTTGTTCAGGAATCCATCAGGTGTCTTTAGCAGTTGGCCACTGGAAGGAACAAGCAGAACCATGTGTGTGCATAATGCTGATGATGACATCTTGTTGTTCAAGTGAAACATCACACACATTTCCAACCCACTAAAAATTGTCATACATACTTGCAAAATACTGTCCTGATTGTATACTTGCAATTGAGATTGCTGGCATTACTTCATCAACTTCAGACTTCAAGCAATTGTATTAAAGATCAAATTTTTACTCTGCTCTCAAATAGCTGGACTATTGAAAAAATGGCTAAAGAATTTGCTGTTTTAACTAAAATGGTGATGGAGGCTAGGAAACTACTGTTGGGAGATGGGATTTTGGCAACACCTGCATACTGAAAAGGGAAAAAGCTCAATAATGAAATACAACAAAATGTCCCCCCCCCCCCCCCCTTTTTTTGAAGATGCTGAGTTTCCTCATTGATGTCCAGGCAAAAAGGATTGGGTTGCAGTAAGAATAAATGGGGAAAACATTCATAAGCAGAAATGCTTGCTCCTTTGTAACCTGAAAGAAATGTTCCTTGCTTATTTTTTGCAATCTGGAAATCAACCGAACTTCTCAAAATTTTGTGAGCTCAGGCTGAAATGGTGTACTACAGTTGGTGCTTCTGGATCACATTCAGTATGTGTATGTGCAATTCATCAAAATATTTAATTGTGTTGGCTTCAGCAATTTCCATGCGAGATAACTACAAGGATTTTATGAAAAAACTGTATGCAGTTTGGAATCAAAAGAGTGTATGCTGAAATGTTGTGAGGAATGTCCAGGAAAAATGCTACTTCAGGCTTTTCTTGAAGATGCTTTTAAAGACTATGACACTGAACAAACAATGGAAGATTTCTTGGAGGCATCAATTTTGAAAATTACCGGTTTAAGAAGCCACCATCTTGTGTCGAAACACCAAATTTTATACCTTAAGCAGCTAAAAAGAAATCTTGCAGAAAATGAATTAATTATATTGATGGATTCTGCTGAGAATTATTCATTTGATCATCAAGATACTGTGCAAGGATTTCATTGGGTGAATAGTCAGGCCACATTAAGTACATTTGTTGTCTATTTTGGTGGCAAAGAATGCCCCAGAGTATTAGCATTTATTTGATCAATGACTGTCTCTGTCATAATAACATTATTGTCTGTGCCTTTCAAATAAAATTAATTGCATATTCAAAGACAAAGATTGAAACTAGTAAGAATATTTATTACTTTAGTGATTGTGCAGCACTCAACATAAGAATTTCAAAAATTTATGTTGGCACAAAAAGGATTTTGGCAGTACTGCTGAATGGATTTTTTTTAACAATCTGCAGTAAATTGCCTTTATATAAGCAAACATTGACTCAATATAATTTCTTCAAATTCTGTGATGATAGTGTTCCAAGCATAAAGGTTTTCGCGTACCAAAAGAAGACATTAAAAAATATCTGGAACAAGAGAAAATCATCAATTTAAGGCAATTAATTGTAATCAGCTCAGAGTAAGAAGGGTTTCCTATGATGCTACAATATTCACTGTTAATGCCTTCGAAGCAGATGAAGAAATTCCAGCAATCTCAGTTGCAAGTTTACAACTAGGACAGAATGTTGCACATATGTATGACAATTTTTGGTGGGTTGAAAACATGTGAAGTTTCACATGAACAACAAGATGTCCTCAACAGCTTTATGCACCCACACAGTTCTGTTCATTCCTTCCACTGGGCAACTGCTAAAGACACCTGCCGGATTCCTGAACAACATATTTTCATAACTTTAAGAAGCACCATCAACACCATCATTAGGAAGACTATACAGTTATCGACAATCTGCCTTTGACAAAATTGTAGAACTTTTTAACCAATAATGGAACTGACTCTTTAGTATTTTTGTTTTGCAATTTGCTGTGTTGTACATTATACTTGTTTTTATGGCATGTGTTAAATTAATGTTTGAAAAATGCAAGTTTCATAAATTAAACAATATAGCTTTCAAAGCTTAAAGCACGCTCTTTCTAGCTCTGGCAAGAAGAAAAGGATTGAACAAGACATAGTTGAATGTTTTCCCCCCAAAAATACTCTAAAATTTGCACGAAGAAAATTTTGGCCAACTTTGGAAATGCACATCTTTTTATCTAGGCATCCAATGTGAGTTAAATTTGATCCATATATCGACATCATAGGTAGAAACAACCGCCTAAAGTTTTCGGATGATTGGTTCATGTGGAAAGTAGCAGTGGTCGGTCAAACCCTGGCTTTCAGAATAGTGTGACAAATTTTTTAGTTACTTTAGAGGCTTATATCCATATTTAGGTGATCAAATGCCTAATTTTTGCCATGGCGTGATTCACCTAAACGTTGTCTTTTTTATAGTGAAGCACATGACCAAATTTCTGCTAGAACTTTTAAAAAAGCCTAGCAAATGTGGCACATTTGCACCTTCATATGTGATATGGAAATAGGTAGCCTCTCTTTACAAGACCACACAAGATAGTAGACTGAAATTTGGTACATAGTCATTAAAGACCATATGGAACCTTCACACCAAATTTCATTAGATTGGAGATGGTCAAGTGGGGATCCTTGGTCCCCTTGACAAAGAATGACCCTACTGAATTATGCATGATCTGCAAATTTACACCCATACCTTGTTCTATCACATCAGCAGGTAGTTTCTCTCCCTCACAGAGGCTTTCAATATATCACTTCCACCTATTCACACTCTCTTTTGCATTTAACAGCAGACTATCTTTTGAACTCTTAGTGTTGACACCTTCCCTTTAAAATTTTATGTGGATTATTTGTAACTGTCCTTCTGAAGAAGGCTCCTTTTTTGAGTAGTTAAGTACTAGAATATAAATCGAAAGGTGCAGGTTCAATCCCCAGTCAGTCATAGTGGTCTTTTCTGTCACCTGCCACTTCTTTCATTTCTGACTGTATGAAAAATACCAAGTTGCACCAAAGACGCTAGTCAACATTAAATTGTTGCTACTCATAACTGTTTGGTTATGTCAGTTTGAAAGTTGAAGGAAAAGAAAGATAAGCACTTGCACCCTCAATGGGACGGAGCCCAGGAAAGCACTCTGTGTTCAAACCATTCATGGATTGAGGTTGGTTTTACTTACTTAATGTGGTTTTACTTACTTAATGTGAAGACAGTAAAAGGTAAGAATGGAATAACAACATAAAACAATGGAGACTCAGTGCCAGAAAACTATAATGAGAGCAGATACAAGAAGGTAGAGATAAGAAAGACTAGTCAGGATGATTGTGGGGCTTTTAAATTCTAAAAGCTTTTGTTATCCTGCCCATTTTTCCTTAGGTAACTTCCTCTCTTTTTTATTACTCTCTGTTCATTATTATTTTTTCAGTTTGTTTCCCCTGTTGTGCTACATTGTCTGACTGTGTGCAAATACTTATTCTTGTCTTCACTTGCCACACTGTAAGATACATTTTTTAAGTCTATTTTCAGCCTTCCTCCACTTGTGGCACAAAACCTAAAGCTTGTGTGTATTTATTATCCATAATTTGTAAGTACTTATCGTGCATAAATTTGCCACATCACATTGCCTTCAATCACACGGGTGGCCTGCCCTCTGAAACATTATTAAAATTTAGGGGTTTTCATGAATGAAACTTACTACATGGTAAAAACAAATACTAACCTGAGTTATTCTGTTTGGCCTGTTGTAGCTGAGATAATAAACTATCTCGCTCTGCCTCCAACTGTTGGATACTCGCTGAGAGAGATGAAACGACTTTGTCAGTGTGAACAGATGCAGCATCTGGCGGACTCTTTTGTTGTTCCATAATGACACGTAATTCTGAGTTTTGCAACTTTAATTGCTCAATAACAGCCTTTAAAGAAAATATTAAATTGATAACTTTAACACAGAATAAATGTTTGCATATAGTATTAACTGGGCAAATGTTGCTCAGAAAAATATCATCATGACCACACACAGAAACTATTACATAATCTGAAACAAATCAGAAGTAACTTACTTTTGCCTCTGTAAGTTCTTGATTTAGCAAACTGTACTGCTCATTTTGCTTAACTTCAGCATCATCATGTTCATCAGATACATTTTCCTCAGGCTGTACTAGCTTACTTTCAAGTTGCTGTAATGCAGCTTCTTTCTCCTGTAGCTGCTGCCTGAAAGACAATGAATTCTGTTACAAAATTTTAGATGACAAAACATAGATTACTAAGTAAGTTATCTCATTACTATTTTAAATACAGAAGGAGAACTGTAATTACAGTCTCAAATTTTCTGACTGAAGATGACAGAAGAGGCTACTTATTAATCACAAAACAGAGAAATAGTACAGCAGATTTTTTTTGTAGTCATCTGTTTTTTGAATGGCTTTATGCAGCCTGCAATGAATTTCTCTCTCATCACCTTCATCATCTCAAAGTTCCATACATCCTCAATTATTTGTTGCACAGATTTTAATCAGACTTCCCCCACCGTTTTTACCCTCTAGTATCATGGAAGTTATTCCTTGATGTCTTAAAATATGTCTTATCATGCTGTCCCTTTTTACTGCCAGTGTTTTCCATTGTTGTTGTTGTTGTGGTCTTCAGTCCTGAGACTGGTTTGATGCAGCTCTCCATGCTACTCTATCCTGTGCAAGCTTCTTCATCTCCCAGTACCTACTGCAACCTACATCCTTCTGAATCTGCTTAGTGTATTCATCTCTTGGTCTCCCCCTACGATTTTTACCCTCCACGCTGCCCTCCAATACTAAATTGGTGATCCCTTGATGCCGAAGAACATGTCCTACTAACCGATCCCTTCTTCTGGTCAAGTTGTGCCACAAACTTCTCTTCTCCCCAATCCTATTCAATACTTCCTCATTAGTTATGTGATCTACCCATCTAATCTTCAGCATTCTTCTGTAGCACCACATTTCGAAAGCTTCTATTCTCTTCTTGTCCAAACTATTTACCGTCCATGTTTCACTTCCATACATGGCTACACTCCATACAAATACTTTCAGAAATGACTTCCTGACACTTAAATCTATACTCGATGTTAACAAATTTCTCTTCTTCAGAAACGCTTTCCTTGCCATTGCCAGTCTACATTTTATATCCTCTCTACTTCGACCATCATCAGTTATTTTGCTCCCCAAATAGCAAAACTCCTTTACTACTTTAAGTGTCTCATTTCCTAATCTAATTCCCTCAGCATCACCCGACTTAATTCGACTACATTCCATTATCCTCGTTTTGCTTTTGTTGATATTCATCTTATATCCACCTTTCAAGACACTGTCCATTCCGTTCAACTGCACTTCCAGGTCCTTTGCTGTCTCTGACAGAATTACAATGTCATCGGCAAACCTCAAGGTTTTTATTTTTTCTCCATGGATTTTAATACCTACTCCGAATTTTTCTTTTGTTTCCTTTACTGCTTGCTCGATATACAGATTGAATAACATCGGGGAGAGGCTACAACCCTGTCTTACTCCCTTCCCAACCACTGCTTCCCTTTCATGTCCCTCAACTCTTATAACTGCCATCTGGTTTCTGTACAAATTGTAAATAGCCTTTCGCTCCCTGTATTTTACCCCTGCCACCTTTAGAATTTGAAAGAGAGTATTCCAGTCAACATTGTCAAAAGCTTTCTCTAAGTCTACAAATGCTAGAAATGTAGTTTTGCCTTTCCTTAATCTTTCTTCTAAGATAAGTCGTAAGGTCAGTATTGCCTCACGTGTTCCAACATTTCTACGGAATCCAAACTGATCTTCCCCGAGGTCGGCTTCTACTAGTTTTTCCATTCGTCTGTAAAGAATTCGTGTTAGTATTTTGCAGCTGTGACTTATTAAACTGATTGTTCGGTAATTTTCACATCTGTCAACACCTGCTTTCTTTGGGATTGGAATTATTATATTCTTCTTGAAGTCTGAGGGTATTTCGCCTGTTTCATACATCTTGCTCACCAGATGGTAGAGTTTTGTCAGGACTGGCTCTCCCAAGGCCGTCAGTAGTTCCAATGGAATGTTGTCTACTCCGGGGGCCTTGTTTTGACTCAGGTCTTTCAGTGCTCTGTCAAACTCTTCACGCAGTATCGTATCTCCCATTTCATCTTCATCTACATCCTCTTCCATTTCCATAATATTGACAAGTACATCGCCCTTGTATAGACCCTCTATATACTCCTTCCACCTTTCTGCTTTCCCTTCTTTGCTTAGAACTGGGTTTCCATCTGAGCTCTTGATGTTCATACAAGTGGTTCTCTTATCTCCAAAGGTCTCTTTAATTTTCCTGTAGGCAGTATCTATCTTACCCCTAGTGAAATAAGCCTCTACATCCTTACATTTCTCCTCTAGCCATCCCTGCTTAGCCATTTTGCACTTCCTGTCGATCTCATTTTTGAGACGTTTGTATTCCTTTTTGCCTGCTTCATTAACTGCATTTTTATATTTTCTCCTTTCATCAATTAAATTCAATATTTCTTCTGTTACCCAAGGATTTCTAAGAGCCCTGGTCGTTTTACCTACTTGATCCTCTGCTGCCTTCACTACTTCATCCCTCAAAGCTACCCATTCTTCTTCTACTGTATTTCTTTCCCCCATTCCTGTCAATTGTTCCCTTATGCTCTCCCTAAAACTCTGTACAACCTCTGGTTCTTTCAGTTTATCCAGGTCCCATCTCCTTAAATTCCCACCTTTTTGCAGTTTCTTCAGTTTTAATCTACAGGTCATAACCAATAGATTGTGGTCAGAGTCCACATCTGCCCCTGGAAATGTCTTACAATTTAAAACCTGGTTCCTAAATCTCTGTCTTACCATTATATAATCTATCTGAAACCTGTCAGTATCTCCAGGGTTCTTCCATGTATACAGCCTTCTATCATGATTCTTAAACCAAGTGTTAGCTATAATTAAGTTGTGCTCTGTGCAAAATTCTACCAGGCGGCTTCCTCTTTCATTTCTTAGCCCCAATCCATATTCACCTACTACGTTTCCTTCTCTCCCTTTTCCTACACTCGAATTCCAGTCACCCATGACTATTAAATTTTCGTCTCCCTTCACTATCTGAATAATTTCTTTTATATCATCATACATTTCTTCAATTTCTTCGTCATCTGCAGAGCTAGTTGGCATATAAACTTGTACTACTGTAGTAGGCGTGGGCTTCGTGTCTATCTTGGCCACAATAATGCGTTCACTATGCTGTTTGTAGTAGCTTACCCGCTTTCCTATTTTCCTATTCATTATTAAACCTACTCCTGCATTGCCCCTATTTGACTTTGTGTTTATAACCCTGTAGTCACCTGACCAGAAGTCTTGTTCCTCCTGCCACCGAACTTCACTAATTCCCACTATATCTAACTTTAACCTATCCATTTCCCTTTTTAAATTTTCTAACCTACCTGCCCGATTAAGGGATCTGACATTCCACGCTCCGATCCGTAGGACGCCAGTTTTCTTTCTCCTGATAACGACATCCTCTTGAGTAGTCCCCGCCCGGAGATCCGAATGGGGGACTATTTTACCTCCGGAATATTTTACCCAAGAGGACGCCATCATCATTTAATCATACAGTAAAGCTGCATGCCCTCGGGAAAAATTACGGCCGTAGTTTCCCCTTGCTTTCAGCCGTTCGCAGTACCAGCACAGCAATGCCGTTTTGGTTATTGTTACAAGGCCAGATCAGTCAATCATCCAGACTGTTGCCCTTGCAACTACTGAAAAGGCTGCTGCCCCTCTTCAGGAACCACACGTTTGTCTGGCCTCTCAACAGATACCCCTCCGTTGTGGTTGTACCTACGGTACGGCCATCTGTATCCCTGAGGCACGCAAGCCTCCCCACCAACGGCAAGGTCCATGGTTCATGGGGGAGAGTGTTTTCCATATGTAGCTTTATTAATGATACTGTGGAAAATACCTCATTCCTTACCTTATTAGACCACCTAATTTTCAACATCCTCCTATAGGATCACATCTCAACTACTTCAATTTTCTTCTTTCCCTGTCTTCCCACAGTTTCACTAACACACATCACTGTGGTGTCCCAAATGTATATTCTAAGAAAGTTCTTCCTCACATTATGGCTTATGTTTAATATTCCCTGCTTTATCCATTGTGTGTTGTTTTGCTTCCAAGGTAATAGTATTCCATCACTTCATCTACTCCACAGTTACAAATTTTGAGGTTAAATTTATAATTAACCTCATTACTTTTGTCTTTCTTCAGTTTACCCTCAGCCCATATTCTGTATTCATCATACTAATCATTCCATTCATAGCTCCTGTAATTCTTCATCATTTTCACTGAGGATTGCAATATATTAGCAAATCTTTTTAGTGAAAGGCAGAAAACAGTGTCTGCAGGCAGCCGTTGTAAGGGAAGCCACCGCCGATATAAGTGCATCATGTGGCGCCACCTGGTGGTGACTGTTTGCCACTGATCCTGTGACCCAGGTTCACTCCTTGTTGTACTTTATAGCTGTTCATATTGCGCAACTGCACAGCCAAGATCTGGTACCGCGCACCGCGGAATTTGAATCCCCGCCAGACATCATGAACGTCGAAGACCCATAGAGGTCTCTGTACCATCGCGCCGTAAGCTGTGGCAGTGCGTGCCTCCTGGCTCACATTTAGAGTGAGGGCACCACAGTGGAACACGTGGTTGCAGCAGCCAATAGCGGCGTCCCCAATCGAGTACTTAAGCGCCTGCCTGTCACTCAGCCTGCCAGTCTAACCTTGTGTGCGTCTCAGGACATATCGCCTTGCATTAGACAGCGTACTGACTTTTGTGTCACTTTATGAGTGGACGTGGTTGTCTTGTTTGGTTTGTGACTCTGTTGTCTGTTCTTGTTTTGTGTCGTAAGGTCCTTCGTTGGTCGTGTCCGTCCTCTCACGTTGTGTTGTTGTTCGCGAGCCGCTCCGCGGGTCCAACCGTGTATCCGTCACTACAACCGTTACAACACAAGATGACAGTTTGTTTCTGGTCTTGAGTGGTTACTGATCTGGAACTGTTGCATTGCTATGCCAACTCTGCTATGTCCAGGACTTGTTATGCTTTGTTCACTTCGTGAACTAAAGTCTATTGCAGACTTACAGGAATGTGTGTTTGTTTTCCATGGTTCTGTGTTCCCACCGGAGCAAGAGATGAGAAACAGTCTCTATCAACGCTACACAGGATATAAAAGAACTTTTCTTTTATTTCCTCTGCAATGCAGAGAGTAAACAGTAGCACCTACAGGCTGCATCCCTATCTTAAACTCTTTTTAATCCATGCACTTTGTTAATGGAACCACCTTTGCTTTTAACTTCACTGAATCAGTCCTCCTCGCTGCCATTTCTTTTTCGATTTCTTCACATTTTTCCAGCAACCATTTCACCTAAGCATCCCTGCATTACCTATTTATTTCAATCCTTAGCGAAATATTGCTGTATTGATATTTCCCATCAACATTCTTGAATTTCCTTTTTTTGTCTACCAGTGGAATTATCATTGCCAATGTTTCTTTGCTGATACCTTCCTTGCACCATGCCTGTCGTCTCCATTCCTCTTGAACTGAAATGCCTGCTGTGGTTTTCATTATTGCAGTGTGTACAGCTTACAGAACTTCAAACGTATCTAATCATTCCTCAAGTACTTCACTATCCCACTTATTAATTCTACTACACAATTCTCTTAAACTTCAGTCTACTCTTCATTACTAAACTCCAAACTCAATATAGGTCTGCTCCTGGGTACATGTTACAATCCAATAATGGACCCAGAATCTCTTTCTGACCATGATGTAATCCAGTTGGAATGTTCCTAGGTACAAGTATACTTCCTCCGCTTGTGGCTTTTGGATAAAGTATTTGCTCTATTAACAGCTAAAATTTACTGCAGAACTCAATTGAGGAACATTTTTTCAAAACTCGATAAACGCAACAGATACAGTTTTTCATAAAATGAGTGTTTCTATTTTTACCTGAATAGATGTGTTTCAGCATTTGAATTTTTACATGACTGCTGGATCTCACTGACTGTATTGTAATGAAACATATTAAAATTTGATTTTTATAACAATATATTAAGGTGCAATTTTTCCACTTTTTTTTTAAAAAAAAGTCAATAAATGCTTATAATTATTGCTGGTATCAGTTATGTTGCCTTCTTTAATTCCATGTATTTTTTCAAAAACTAATTTTTTATGTGCTGTAGTGTTTATAATACGGCTGCATTGTTGGTAAATGTGTATTTTTGCATCTATTACTATATTCAGCATTTTTTTAATTTATAGTTTTTCAATTTATTGAGAATACAAACATTAATAACAGAAATACAATGGCACAATACAACATAACAATGATAATTATTTTAACATAATTGTTTAGCTTATATCATTAATATCAATTCTACAGGAAGTGTGAAAAGAATAACAGGAAAGTATTGTATGCTACAATCACACTGTTACTGTCAAGGTTCTTACATCTATACATTATCCATTTAGGACATCTTTGTTAAACTCCTTTGCATAATCTGGACTTTCAAAATACACATCTTTCTTCTTTTCTTTGCTTATCATATTTTGCTTTGGTAGAAGGGTGGATGTCAGTATTGTTGGATGGCATGGTTTCTTTCGTCTCAGGGTGTCAACTTACAATATTTTTTTGCTTTCTTGTGTGAGATGACACACTGGCTAATCATTTTGAAAGGCAGCTTGGATTTTAGTATTTTCTGTGCACTAACTTTTACATTTTTAACAGTCCAGTCTGCGTTTAGTACTGTGAGAGTATCATGCTCTTCTAAAATATCATAATATTCTTCAGGAGACAAGATGCTTTCTTTTTTTCTGTAAGATTTTCAGTTCTATCTGTATTCAATAGCATGTCACTATGGTCATGAACAGGGAAGAAGTGATGAGTTTCTTTTTTTTCCCCCTTCCAAGAACGCTTTAAACATCATCCATCATAAAAGTGTTTTTATTTTGTTGTTTCAAGAATCTTAACATTAGATGTATAGTACTGGTGATTTTTTTAAAAATACAAGTCACAAAGGAAGCCCAGCAAAGCCAAAGCAGCTTCACTGCATCCTCCTGAGGATTCTATCCCCAACCAGGTGTACAAAAAGATGCTTTCCTTTTTTTGTTGATCATGATGCACAAATTGTACTGGGCACAAAGCCTCAGTGACTGATAATTTTGGAATAGTCTGATTTTGCTGCAAGTCATACTAAATCTCAATGAAAGTTGGATTATCTACCTTCATTATATCATAAACCACTTTGCACGAGATTATAGAACATGTGTCTAGTTTGTAGTTCATTCTTATGCGGTAGACATGTTTCTGCTTTTACAACCATTAAACCAAACTTACAAGTGGAGCAGGTATTGGTATGAGGTGTCCTGAATGATACAAGGATATGTTTGTAAAATACATGCTTGTATTTTTATAAGGAGCATTGTTTTAGTCCTAGATTTTTTTCCTTTTTTTCACAGAACCTCTTGAACATTTTACTGGCTGGGAGATCTGATGGCAAATAACCTCTTGTAAAATTCCCTCTTCCATGGTGGTTCTCTCTGCATTTATAACCAGTTATCTCCTTAAGATCCTTTCTGTTCTGTCGCCACCTCTCCTTTACTCTGGCAACCTTCCTCCTTCATGGACATGCCAGATACCCCTTGGAAAAGGGCATAACTAACAGGCACTACTTCACCATTCTCTTTTCTAATGGTATATAGCATCGTCACTGTTTTCTTACTTATTTCACTCTGGGTGTCCATTTTATTTTATGATGCCACATGATGATGAATGTGGGAAGTAGCGTCATAGCAGAGTTTAGCAGCTTTTGCATTCTTTCATGCCTTTAGCTTCTGATCGTGAAACCTCAGGTCCACAATTGCATTTAATGATAGGTTCCTTTTTACACTTTTTCCTTTGTGTTTCAGGTTGATGTAAGCTCTTCCTGAATCAGGTACCTAATACAATATTGGCATTGCTACTGTTTATTTCGGAGAGTAACTCGGGGATCTCGTTAGAGACACTTCAGTAATTTCCTAACATGAGATTAAGCATATTTAAATCCTTTGGAATGACCTGTTTAGGCAAACTAACAATTTTTACAGTTGGCACACTCATATCAGTGACATGAACTGGTAATTTTTCAGGCAAACGGTTTGTTTCCCGTGGGGAGGAACCTAATCTAAAAAATCCCCATGTGCACACCACAAGTACTGTGCTACCCATGTAGCTGCCTCCTGTGTGTAGTGCACCCCTGATCTATCTACGGGCATCCTACAACCTACCACCACATAGCATAGGTCGAGGAATCTACAACCCTTTTTGTCACAGAGTCGACATAGGCTCTGGTTTAGATTCTCCACTCGACTCCAAACCAGAGGACCCCGGTCCACTTTGGGCACGATGCTGCAGATTATCAGCTTGGCTTCCAATCCTTGAGAGATGGAGGACGCCATCGCCAATTTAGCCAGCCGTCGAAAGGACCCAAGGATTCCTCGGAACCCCGACGACAGCATTGTTGGTGCCAACATTTGCAACAATCTGCAGCTGGCTGCAACTCGCACGCTCTATAGCCGCCGGAAGAGCCTCTTCCACATCCTGGACAAGGCACCCCGGCAAGCACACCGAGTGAATGTTGGACTTCTTCCCCGCCCAAGTCGCTATGTTCCTGAGGCCCTCCATGACCCGCCTAACACTGGAGCTCCCAATAACTAACAAACCGCTACTCCCACATGCTTTTCCGGACCTTGCTGAAGGAGTGGCCACTATCCTGGCCCCCAGCATCAGATAGCACACTGAATCTACTAGCAAAGTGCATGGGATTTGGCAGGAGCCTGTGTCCCCCATGCAGCCTCCGCCTTGAGGCTCGAGACCTTGATACAGTCCGCCACCCACACTGAGGTGAGAGTGGGCCGGCCGGCTCAGCCGCATCTGAGCTGTGACATCCCCCTCTGCACATCTAGTACAGCAGAGGCTGCACCAGACACCCCATCCCCACCGCACCTCAAGGTGGCACTCTGGAGCTTGTTGACTGTGGCCAAAAAAGCTTCCAGCAGCGTTTGGATTGTGGCCAACTACTCCTGTATCCGCACACAACAGACACAGTCCTTATCCATCTAGCTAATAGCTGATTTACTATTAAAAAAACTTAAGGAAACCTACTGCCAAACGAGGTTAACAGCTACACTCTAGCTGGCAGAAAAGACACTCAATAATGAAAATAAAAATTTATGGTAGAAGCTAGATCTGGTGCTTATTTTCCTGCTAGGAGCTATTTAGCGAATACTAAAAGAATAAGACAGTGAGCTACAGTAAACTGCTAGGGGCTATCTAGTGAATATTATTAATGAATTAAACAGTGACCTACGGTACACTGCACGTACTGATTATCCTTCGTATTTGTAATTTAAACAAGCGTTTACATACATGCGAAAGGGACCTAATAAAACTACAAAAATTGCTACCTTAAACGTACCGAGTCTAAATGACACTAATACACATAAATACTGAGTATTGTACACTGACAGATGCAGATACAAAACAAAACCTTTAGCTAACAATAAGAGTTCAGGATGTTAACCACAAATACAAACTCCACTCTATAGGAACCGATGGGCTTACAGTATATGACCACTAAAGCCCACAACAAGCTAAGGAATTTAAGCAGACAGTGAGGTGAGTTTTAGCTTTCTGCTAACTAAAACGTATGTAAGAAGGGTTCAGAAGTTGTATTGTGACACTAAGTTACTCAGATATTGTAGTGTAATACTAATTTACCACATATTTTACATTTGCTTAACTGTTAACGATCGCAGGTTGCACTATTCAAACTTATACAAGTGAGGTTAGAATTCACTGTCATCACTATTCCTAATAAAACATATAAAAACTGCTACTTTCAATGTATTGAGTCCTAATGACACAAATAAATGTGAATACTGAGTCAAAGGTCAACACTATGCCATTACCATGCCTACCTCCACTTTGAAATTTTTTGCACATATCGAGCTTTGAATAAACGCTCCTCAATTAGTCATTCTCCTCTCTCATTCCTACTACCAAGCTCAAATTCTCTGGTAATTGTTTCTTCCATTCCTTCCTCTACTGTTAAATGGAATATGGCTGATTGATACAAACTTCGGTGCAAGTACAGGAGTAGCTCTTTAGAATGTTATTTATGTCTCAGGTATTGCATTAAAGGCACTGAGAACTGAAAGGCAGATTGAGGGTGAGAGGCCATGAGTTGAGTTTGCAGAAAACAAATCATTTGGTGAACACAGTTCTGGTCCCCTATGCGTATAAGAGGTGAGGCACAGTATGTTGCTAATGAACACAGCCATGTCCCCTTTACTTCTCCCAGTAGTGATACTCTTGTCTTTTCAGTATTAACAATTGTTTTAACATAGAAGCACTGTATGGTTTTTACAGATGGATGTTAAAAGGTCTCCCAGTGATATTAAAACTCATTTTCTCCACATGCATCTTGAGCCTACTCACAAGTTTCACAGCAAAATGGGAATCAACTTAATTGTGAAGTTTGATATCTTTCCCTTTACCAATAACCATAAATTATAATTACCTTATCTTTTTCAGCTCATTTTCCAAATCCAGGATTTGTTCACACTTTTCTTTGTTTACATGTTGCTCATACTGCAGTTTTTCTGTCAGTTCTAGTTTAGTATTGCTCTGAAATACACAATACAAACAGTTATTTACAAATAAGTATTAAAAAAAAGCCTTACTTATTACACAGGTTATCATTCACATATAGTAACAATACAAACCATTGTCACAAACCCATTTTCAAGTTCTTCCAGCCGTTCTTTCAATTTCTGATTCTGCGCAACGGCCCTTGCAGCAGCAACTTTATCACTTTCAATAGCAGCCAACAATCGTTCTTTATTAGGCTGATCTTCTTTCATACTCTCTATCATTGACTCTAAGTCTTCTATCCTTGTCAATCTGTCTTTCAGGTCAGCTGACAGTTCCTCAATTTGTTGTTGCTATAAAATAAAGAACATGATAACTACCTCTCTGCACAATTTGAGCCTTATTGTAAAGAAGAAACTATATTTCTGTGCATAAATATACAACATGTTTTGTCATTTATTACTCTTATAACACATTCTAAGTGTCTGAGATGCAACATAATGGTGTTAATTGCAACAACATTTCACATTCATGTGAACAACACTTCTCACGATTATCAGAGGGAGAAAAGATAAAATGAAATCCTAGCAAACGGAAAAAGATGTTTTGCCCTAGCCTCATCCTATTATACATCTTTAACTCTATTCTTTGAGAGATTTAATTGGATTGTATTAAAAAAAACAATGATAGCACATATAATCTATATGCTTTCTTTTTCATAACTGATGAAGAACTGTAATTATTGATAAGCTCAATAATTTTACTCACAATGTCAGTTCTGCTGTTGCAGTTGGTAGTTGAATCATTAATATTATCTTTGTCAGTCCTCTGGTTTGATACGGATGATGATAATTTTTCTCATGCGCCAACCTCTTTGTCTCAGAATGGCATTTACCCCCAACATCGCAAAGTATTTGTTGGATATATTCCAGTCTCTGTCCTACGTTCTGGTTTTACACTATATGGCTCCCTCTAGTACCACATGACTTATTCCTTGACCTCACAACATATGTCCTGTCATACTGTCCATTCCTCTAATCAGTGTTTTCCACAAATTTCTTTCCTCACCAATTCTGTAAAGAACCTCCTTATCCCTTACCTTACCAGTCCACATAACTTCGGACACTCCTGTTGCGAGTGCACCTGCTGTGTTGTGATATTAGAGTGGCAGTTTCCTGCCGCAGAGCACATGGCTGGTGGTTACTATGGGGCCATGGTGAGCAGCGAGCATTTACACAGCCTTGGAAAAACCCGAGCGGGCGCTTGGCAGGGGCGCATATGGCCATGTTTGCACATTTGGAGAAATTTATATGCCAGAGATAAATTGATAAAAACAGGACTAAATTATCTAGATGTCTTAAAAATTGTAAATTTATGAAAGTTCAAAGGCTAATATCTCAGTAATGCTTTGGCCAATTAATAAGAACAAAGTGTTTATGGATGCAGCTAGGAGAGCTGCATTGAGCAATTTTTAAATGAAATGTCGGAATATGGGATTCGACTGAGAGAAACTGTGTTTTTGGTAATAAATAAATTTAAAGAGACGAACTAGTGGCAGCATTCTAAAGTTTAAAGAGGTAGATGAGTAATTAAGTATATATTTTGATTTGTTTGTTTATGTTTAGTATCAAAAATCCGGGAAAAGCAAAATCATACCACAAGAACATTATTTGTGAAAAAACAGTGGCAGATACAAGATATTGGACTTTTAATTGTTATTGCCTGGAAAATTTCAAATTTTTCATTATATCGTATGTGTTTTTGTGTTTTGCTTTAGAATATTCATAATTTGTTTGTCAAACATTGTTTTGAGTTGAGCAGTCATATCAATGGTGGACAGGACGGCCATCTTAGAGGACAGTTGGTTTTGAGCGACACTAAGAGCTGGACGTGCCACGCGTCTGGGGGTAGTAGTGTGTTGGTAGCCAAGTTTGGGGACAAGTATGTATGTAACGACATTCCAAAACGACCAAGTTGATCACAATTAGGACTGCAGACAACAGCGTATTCTGCGAACTGTAAACAAACTGCCGAGTGTCGTGATCACGACATGTGAATTTTATAGTGAACTGTTGTAGCATCAGTTATTAATGGCCACCCTTACATAAAAGCCTCACACTGCATTTTAAGTGTTTAGTGAATATATTGAAGACTTTCATGGAAAAACAGAAATAAACTACTTGTTCAAATTATAAATCAAAGTGAGTGTTTCAATATTTTTAAGTTTCACTGCAATACCTGCCTGCATTATTTTTTTATATTTTATTTCAGCTTGAAAATTGAGTTTACAACAGGTGTGAGCTGGCACCCTATGATGAAAAACGTAGCCAAACTCTGAAACCAGCTACATCTCTGGGCCACTCAATTAAGATGAGTGTTGACTACAACAAATATATATTTTTTCATGCCATAGCATATGCGGGGCTCGAGCTAACCATTCAATCTACAGTGAGTAGTGCCCAGTACTGTCTTACTGTTCTGGCTTTCCCACAGTCCATGTTTCACTTACCTACAATGCTGTGCTCAATACTTAAATTCTCAAAAAATTTGTCCTCAAATGTAAATGTCATGCAGCTAGGGCCTCCCAACGGGTAGACCGTTCGCCGGGTGCAGGTCTTTTGAGTGGACTCCACTTCGGCGACCTGTGTGTCGAAGTCCTCAAATTAAGGTCTGGGCTTGTAGCAGTAGCCTTCTTTGTCTGTGCTACTCTGCTTTATATGATGTCCTTGCTTTATTTGTCAAGTGTTATTTTGCTTCCAAGGTAGCAGAGTTCCTTCACTTCACCTACTTCGTGGTCCCCAATTTTAAGGGTAAGTTACTCACTAACCTCACTTCTGCTCTCCTAATTACTTTCCTCTTTCTTCAGTTTACTCTCAATCCATATTCTGTGGCAGCGGACTCTTCAAATGATTGAGTATTTCCCAAAATTCTTCCATGCTTTCACTTGTCAGAAGAGCAACACCATCATAAAATCTTGTCACTTATATTTCATCCTCCTGAACCTAAATTTTGTTTCTGTCATTGCCTCCTATGATGTATAGTCTGTACATTATAGGGGTGAAAACTGTGTTCCAGTCTTACACCCTCCGTAATGAGAGTACTTTGTTATTGGCCTTTCATTCTTATTGTTCCTTCTTCGATCTGATAAGTACTGTATATTTATATATATTTTGCACTAAAGCTTGTACCAATTTTCTGAGAATTTTGAACATCTTGCACCATTGTACATAACTAATGACTTTCCTAGGTGAACAACTACAAAGATGCCTAGATTTTTCTTGAGTCTTGCATCCACTATCAAGCACAATGCCTCTCTGGTGCCTTTATATTTCTTAAAGCTAAACAGATCACTACCTAACAGGTCCTAAATTTTCTTTATCATTGTTTGACATATTATTCTTGTGAGCAGCTCGACTGCATCAACTAAGACTGACTGTGCAACAATTCTCAATCTGCGCTGTCCTTGTTATCTTCGGAATTGTGTAAATGATACTTTTCTGGAAGTCCGAAGGTATACGTCCACTCTCAAATTCTATAAACTAAGTTGAATTGTAATTTGATTACTATTTTCACAATGATTTTAGAAATTGTGAAGGAATGTTATCCATGCCTTCCACCTTATTTGACTACACTTCTTCCAAAGCTCAGTAAAACTCTGACTGTAATACTGGATCCCCTATTGCTTCCAAATCTACATCTACCGTATTTCTACTTCTGTCACATCAGTAGACAGTTCCTCTCCCTAATAGAGACTTCAGCGTACAGTAATGGGATGAACTGTAGCAGGGCTTAGAAGAAAGGAAAGAGCACCAGGAAATGGGATTCAACCACCGTCAGTCACTGACCCACCTGCTCAGCAACACTTAAAAGCAGCAAGACACTTCCTTGACACAGTTCTGTGTGTCAACACACTGGTATCAGCCTTCAGTTTGTCTATCTTCTGTATGAGGACAAATAATGCAACACAGATCTGGAGAATTTAAATTTGTTCATTTACCCTGCCATAAAATGGCTATAATTATAAAACTCCATAAAAAAATCTTAAATCTGTGGGCTGGGATGAAATTCTGACAAAAATAGTAAGAACAGGATGTCACAATATTGCACACCATCTATGCCACATAAGAGTTCAATCATTTGATGAGAGCTGCTGTCCCAATATGCTGTAATCTGCAGAAGTTTGATCTATCCACAAGACAGGAAATTTCTGCCCAGTATATTATCAATTTTTTTCTAAAATAGTTGAGCAAACAGTATGTAGTCAATTAAAAAAGTAATAAAATAAGTGTAATTTTATTCTTAATAACCAATATGGATTTAACAAACTGATCACTAAAATAAGCAAATGCCTTGATAACATTGCTGAATGTATCCAGCACCTTTTATCTCACTAAAGCACTTGATCTCTCAAAGGCTTTTGATTGTGTAAATCATGGAATACTTCTAGATAGGCTCAAGTACTGTGGTATGAATGGGGCAGTGCTCAAATGGTTTAAAATCATATCTAACTGGAAGAGTGCAGAAAGTTGAAATAAGCAGTTCACGTAATATGCAAAAAACTGGTGATTTCTTAAACTGGGAAACAATCAAGAATGGGGTGCCGCAAGGTTCGGTCTTGGGTCCTCTGCTGTTCTTAATATACAGGGCTATTACAAATGATTGAAGCGATTTCATAAATTCACTGTAGCTCCATTCATTGACATATGGTCACGACACACTACAGATACTTAGAAAAACTCATAAAGTTTTGTTCGGTTGAAGCCGCACTTCAGGTTTCTGCCGCCAGAACGCTCGAGAGCGCAGTGAGACAAATTGGCGACAGAGGCCGAGAAAGCGTATGTCGTGCTTGAAATGCACTCACATCAGTCAGTCATAACAGTGCAACGACACTTCACGACGAAGTTCAACAAAGATCCACCAACTGCTAACTCCATTCGGCGATGGTATGCGCAGTTTAAAGCTTCTGGATGCCTCTGTAAGGGGAAATCAACGGGTCGGCCTGCAATGAGCGAAGAAACGGTTGAACGCGTGCGGGCAAGTTTCACGTGTAGCCCGCGGAAGTCGACGAATAAAGCAAGCAGGGAGCTAAACGTACCACAGCCGACGGTTTGGAAAACCTTATGGAAAAGGCTAAAGCAGAAGCCTTACCGTTTACAATTCCTACAAGCCCTGACACCCAATGACAAAGTCAAACGCTTTGAATTTTCGGCGCGGTTGCAACAGCTCATGGAAGAGGATGCGTTCAGTGCGAAACTTGTTTTCAGTGATGAAGCAACATTTTTTCTTAATGGTGAAGTGAACAGACACAATGTGCGAATCTGGGTGGTAGAGAATCCTCACGCATTCGTGCAGCAAATTCGCAATTCACCAAAAGTTAACGTGTTTTGTGCAATCTCACGGTTTAAAGTTGACGGCCCCTTTTTCTTCTGCGAAAAAAACGTTACGGGACACGTGTATCTGGACATACTGGAAAATTGGCTCATGCCACAACTGGAGACCGACAGCGCCGACTTCATCTTTCAACACGATGGTACTCCACCGCACTTCCATCATGATGTTCGGCATTTCTTAAACAGGAGATTGGAAAACCGATGGATCGATCGTGGTGGAGATCATGATCAGCAATTCATGTCATGGCCTCCACACTCTCCAGACTTAACCCCATGCGATTTCTTTCTGTGGGGTTATGTGAAAGATTCAGTGTTTAAACCTCCTCTACCAAGAAACGTGCCAGAACTGCGAGCTCGCATCAACGATGCTTTCGAACTCATTGATGGGGACAGCTGCGCCGAGTGTGTGAGGAACTTGATTATCGGCTTGATGTCTGCCGAATCACTAAAGGGGCACATATCGAACATTTGTGAATGCCTAAAAAAACTTTTTGAGTTTTTGTATGTGTGTGCAAAGCATTGTGAAAATATCTCAAATAATAAAGTTATTGTAGAGCTGTGAAATCGCTTCAATCATTTGTAATAACCCTGTATATTAATGACTTGCCATTCTATATTCACAAAGATGCAAAGCTGGTACATTTTGCTGATGATACAAGTATAGCTATCACACCCAACAGACAAGAATTAATCAGTGACATTGTAAACGACGTTTTTCAGAAAATCATTAAGTGGTTCTCTGCAAATGGGCTCTCATTAAACTTTGACAAAACACAGTATATACAGTTCCAGACAGTAAATGGAATGACATCATTAACAAATATATACTTTGATCAGAAATCGGTAGCTACGGTAGAATATTCAAAATTTCTAGGTGTATGCATTGATGAGGGGTTGAACTGGGAAAAAACACACTGAAGATCTGCTGAAACGTTTGAGTTCAGCTACTTATGCTATTAGGCTCACTGCAAATTTTGGCGATATACATCTCAGTAAATTAGCTTACCACACCCATTTTCATTCTCTGCTTTCATATGGCATCATATTCTGGGGTAACTCATCATTGAGTAAAAGAGTGCTCATTGCACAAAAGCATGTAATCAGAATAATTGCTGGAGCTCATCCAAGATCATCCTGCAGACACATATTTAAAGAGCTAGAGATCTTCACTGTAGGCTCACAATATATGTATTCACTTATGAAATTTGTTATTAACAATCCAAACAAATTCAAAAGTAATAGCAGTGTAAGTGGCTACAACACTAGGAGAAAGGATGATCTTCACTACTCTAGGTTAAATCTAACTTTGGCTCAGAAGGGGGTAAATTACGCTGCCACAGAAGTCTCTGGTCACTTACCTAATAACATCAGAAGTCTGAAAGATAGCCAAATAGCATTTAAAAGGAAATTAAAAGAATTTCTTAATGACAACTCCTCCTACTCATTAGATGAATTTTTGGATATAGTAAGTGCGTAATTTCCCTAACCCCCACATATATATTAAGTGTTGTGTAATATTTTGTGTAATGTAGTATCTTGTATAGACACCTTTTGTTAACCTGACACGCTCCACATCATTACGAAGTGTCGTATTCATGATCTATGGAACAAGTACTAATCTAATCTAATCTAATCTATATAGTAAACCATAAACGGCTGCTTCATAAAATGGTTGCTTATGGCTTCCATGTAAAATCTGGTTAACATCCTAACTCAAAAATATAAAACAGAGGATAGTTTCTCCCAGCATATTTGTCGATTGAATACTCCATGGGTGTAGTACCGGTAAACAGTGTTCAACAGGCAGGGCAGTTAAACAACAAAAAGGTGAGATAGCCCATTCTAGTTGGATGGAAAAAAAAAAAAAAAAAAAAAAAAAAAAAGGTTCAAATGGCTCTGAGCACTATGGGACTTAACTGCTGAGGTCGGTCATAAGTACCCTAGAACTTAGAACTACTTAAACCTAACTAACCTAAGGACATCACATACATCCATGCCCGAGGCAGGATTCGAACCTGCGACCGTAGCGGTCTCGCGGTTCCAGACTGTAGTGCTTAGAACCGCTCGGCCAACCCGGCCGGCGGATGGAAACACAAGCAGGCATACCCTAGGGGTCCATACTAGGCTTGGTACTGTTCCTGCATTATGTAAACAACATGTCATTTAAGATAACTTCAGAAACACTTCTGTATGAAGACAACTCAGCGGCAGTAGTTTGCTATAAAAACAATGAAGAGCTAGTACAGAATACTGCAAAAGAAAAAAAAAAAAATTCAATAACTTGAAGAAAACTGGATAAATAATAATACTATGAAACTGAATCTTACAAAACACAAATTGTACATTTCAGGACCAAACATACTGTTGGATATAGAACACATTTAAATTATGATGCGTACAACTTGTCACTGCAGACTCTGTTAAACTTCTTGGATTTACTGCAAGGTGCCCCATTCAAAAGAGATATGTAGCAGTTCCTCCAAAATTGCACTGTGTAAATTGTGACATTTGATGAGGCAACACTGCACTCAGTAACATCAATTGACACAACAGTGCTGTGGCTTGAGTTCAGCATTCAGTGTTTGGCGACAATGTATCATTACTCTGTCGAAGAATAGATGTTTCTTGTAAAACAATATTGGATTACTGTTTCCATTAAGACATGTCAGTGAATGTTTCTTGAACAGTTTGGTGACCAGCATATACTACCTCAATGGTGCATTCAAAAGTTAGTGAACAAGATGGAGAGCACTGGAACTGTGTTGGATCTTCAAGGCAGGGAACAGCCGCCATTAATGGGAGAAAAAGTGACTGATGTGAAACAACAACTGTTGGCCTCTCCTGCTAAGTCAGTCTGACATTTATTTCAGGAATGTGGAACATCACAAAGGACGTCACAGAGCTGCGAAAAAGGTAGCATATATTCATACAGGATTACTGTTGTTCAGGAACTGAATGTTAATGGCAAAGACAAATGCATTACATTTTGCCATTGGCTTCAGCAATTTATTGCTCACAAACCAGGAATATTGCAGTACACATGATTTAGTGGTGAGGCATGGTTCCACCTCTCTAGTTATGTAAAATCTCAGAATACATATCTGTGATATAATGAAAGTCCCCATGCACTGGCGAGCAACCCCTGCATTCACAAAAAATTGGTGTGTTTTGAGCAATACCATGGCATCGCATCTACGGGCCAATTTTTGTTCAGTCTATAGTGTCAAGTGCAGTTTACAGTGAAATGTTGAAATGTTTTGGGAATTTGTGAACCAGTTGGACAATGAAGAACTTATTCTCAGCTGGTACCAACAAGATGGCACCACATGCCACATGTCCCGAGTGACCATGGCTGAGGTCGAATCATTTTAGCACCGGAGAGTGATTTCAAAATGACTGTGGCCCCCAAAGTCACCTGATTTAACACCACTTGACTTTTTCCTCTGGGGTGGCTTAAAAGGCAAGAGCTATAGAACAAACCACACAACTTGGAAGATTTATAAGAGAACATCATCTGAGAAATCCAGACAGTGACTCCAGAGGTTCTGGCAGCAACATTCGAGAATCTGCAGCATCATCTTCCACTGTGTTTACAAGTTGAGGGTGGTCACTTGCAGCATCTTTTGTTATTCAGCTTTATTTCCCCATGAACAAGGTATGACATGTTAATTTCATTTTCTGACATTTATGCAAAGTGTTTAAGTGTAATTTAAGGAAATGTTTGTCTGTGGGGCCTCTTTTGAATGGGACACGCTGTATCAACAAAACTATTCATGGACTGATCACATGAATTGTTTAGTGAGGTGATTAAACAGTTTTGTTTATGCAATGAGAATTTTAAACAAAGTAACTGACTTAGCTGTTGAGGAAATTGTTTATCATGTACATTTTATATCAGTTGCTACATATGGCATAATTTTCAGAGGTGCTGAAAAAGCAAAGCACCTCAGAGTGTTCAAGCTCCAGAAAAAAATGTGCAGAGGTACGATAGGAGCAAACAATAGGCGATCATGCAAACCTATGTTCATAAGACTTAAGGATAATTCCTTCTATGTTTATGTACGAGAAAATCCTCTGAGCTAAAAAAAAAAAAAAAAAAAAAAAAAAAAAAAAAATCTACATCTTTATGAAGGAAATTCTTTTATAAATGCTTATGAAACAATGCATAAATTGGACTGCATTTACCTTGTCCGAGATTTAGCTTATCTGATAATAACCTGTCTTACATTGCTTTGAAGCTCAGCAGGGAAATATGGTTCAAGTTCAAGGACCGTAAACTAAGAACCACTGCAGCAAACATTGAAAAATACTTAAAAAGGAATTGTTATTAAAGCCAGAAGATTGTATAAACAAGGAAGACAAGTAGCTGAAATTAATTTTTTTAGTTTTCTACATTATGATCTCTCTCTCTCTCTCTCTCTCTCTCTCTCTCTCTCTCTCTCTCTCTCTGTGTGTGTGTGTGTGTGTGTGTGTGTGTGTGTGTCCTCTTAATGCAGGTATGTGTTCTTTTCCTATATTTATAAACTATAGAAACAATCACCACAAAATATTTAAAATGTTATAACACGATAGAAAAATTTAAGAAAGTGGAAGAAATGTTAACACTAATCAGCTTTTTATGTTGTAACATTCTTGTGTATGTGTGCATATACTTTCTTTTACCACATGTATGTGTTTTTATACACTGAACTGCCAAAGAAACTGGTATAGGCACATGTATTCAAATACAGAGATATGTAGCTGGCCAAGTGTCTGGTGCAGCTGTTAGATTGGTTACTGCTGCTACATTGGCAGGTTACTAAGATTTAACTGAGTTTGAACATGGTGTTATAGTTAGCGCATGAGCGATGGGTCACATCATCTTCGAGGTAGTGATGAAGTGGAGATTTTCCTGTACGACCATTTCACAAGTGTATCATGAAAATCAGGAATCCAGTAAAACATAAAATCTCTGAGATTGCTATGGCCGAAAAATGATCTTTCAAGAGCGGGACCTACGACAATTGAAGAGAATCGTTCAACCTGACAGAAGTGCAACCCTTCTGTAAATTGCTGTAGATTTCAATGCCGGGCCATCAACAAGTGTCAGACTGCAAACCAATCAACGAAACATCATCAATATGGGCTTTCAGAACTGAAGACACATTCGTGTACCCTTGATGACTGCACCACGCAAAGCTTTACACCTCACCTTGGCCCGTCAACACTGACATAGGACTGTTGATCACTGCAAACATATTGCCTGATTAGACGAGTATTGTTTCAAATTGTATCGAGTGAATGGACGCTTATGGGTATGGAGATAACCTCATGAATCCACGGCCCCTGCATGTCAACAGGGGACTATTCAAGCTGGTGGAGGCTCTGTAATGGTGTGGGGCATGCGCAGTTGGAGTGATATGGGAGCCAATACGTCTAGAGATGACTCTGACAGGTGACAGATATGTAAGCATCCGATCTGATCACCTGCATCCATTCATGTCCATTGTGCATTCCGATAGACTTTGGCAATTCCAGCAGGACAATGAGACACCCCAAGTGTCCAGAATTGTTACAGAGTGGCTCCAGGAACACTCTTCTGAGTTTAAACACTTCTGCTGGCCACCAAACTCCCCAGACATGAGCATTATGGAGCGTATCTGGGATGCCTTGCAACATGATGTTCGGAAGAGATCTCCACCCCCTTGAACTTTTACAGATTTATGGACAGTCCAGCAGGATTCACAGTGTTAATTGCCTTCAGCAGTACTTCAGATATTATTTGTGTTCATGCCATGTCATGTTGAGGCACTTCTGCAAGCTTGCGGGGGCCCCTACACGATAATAGGCAGTTTCTTCGGCCCTTCAGTATATATACCTATGTAGGCATACAACTGTATTCATTGATGAGTCACCAAAGTTTCCATCAAATGATTGTATAGGACATGTTATATGACAATATATTATATTATATTCTACAGTTAACGCTCAGCTCGGAAAAATGCCATTTTGTTTTGCAAAAAGTCTGTTATTGAGCTATATTGCTGGCTTGAAAGGTGTACGCACTGATCCGCAACTTGCTGATGCCATCAAAAATTTTCCGACACACACAAAAAATTAAGGAACTGCAGTCATATATAGGCCTAGGTAATTCTTATAAAGAATTCATTCTGAAATTCATTGAAACTGTGTGACTCATCATATAATTATTTACAAAAATGAAAAATTTTTGTCTCCAAATTGTGACAGCACTTTTAAATCTAAAAGATTTATTACTTCTAGTCCAGTTCTTGCTTTTCCAGATTACCAAACCCAATTTATACTATTGTGTTATGTTTAAAATTTTATCTTGTGGTGTATATTAAGCCAAGAAGGAGACAGACAAGAGCGTCCAATAGCATATGTATCAAGATAACTTAGTTAAGGCAGAAAAAAATTATTCAGCTACTCAGAAAGAAATGCTAGTGCTTAATATGCGGAATAATTTATTTCTGCTGTTATTTATACAGATGATGTTTCAAAGTAATAACTGATCTTGTGGCACTGAAATAGTTACTAGGACTTAAAAGATCCAACAAGTCATTTAACTTGCTGGATATTAAAACAGTGAACTCACAATTTTGAAGTAGTACACATCAACTAGGTAAATCGCACAGGAATGCGGATGGCCTCAGTCTCAAAATTCATGCCATAGAAGGTGACGAAACAGACATGGAAGAATGGAGAGAAGCACAAAGTGCTGACCCACACTGTCAACAGTTGGGTGTTAAGCATCAGCATGGAAGATGGAGTGTTGTGCAGGAAGATTACTATCCATTTCATAATGATTGACCTTGACTTTGAGCTCATATTCTGGTCACACTGCATTATGAACATCGATATGCTATACATTTCCAGAGTCGTGGATGTTTCTACTTTTATTTAGAGTACGAATATAACATTTTAGTTGAAATAGGGGTGACACACGTGGTAATATTTAAGAGAAACTGTGGTTTTTCTAGCTTTTTTCGGAGAGTGTCAAGTTTAAGGATGCATAAGAGTCAGATCGTAATTAGGACAAATGCACAACCTTGTTCTATTTACATGCAGATTTTTGTAATTTTCTGATTACTCGTTTCAGCGCTATAATGTCAGACGCAGGAGACTGCGATTGAGCTTACCGTTGTAGTTAATGCAACGTGAAGGCACTTGTGTTACGCTTGAACTTTTATTGGTTGTATCATATGTCTTTACCAATTAATACATCTTGTGTTTTTTAGTTAAGAGTTTGTAAAGCAATTGTGTTAGTAGCTGAAATTTATGCACGGCTGTGGTGGAGTGTAGTTGTCATACCAGCGCACCGCTGCTTTTGTAATGCACCATAAGCACCTAAACATCAGCAAAGAATGACAACTTCGTAGTTGGATTCCAGTACAGCACTGCTGCATTCAGTTTTTGTTGCAAGTAGAGAGATATTGCAAATAAATTCTCGGTATGCAAGCAGCTCACAATAAATGAACATTTGTATAGCACATTTCAACAGTAGATAGAAAAGTTGATTAGCTTGAATGTGTAATTTTTGCAGTACAGAATGATGTCTGAATTAAAAGCAACCTTAACCACTTTCATTGCTGGCTGAGGTCTCACCACTGCTATTGGAGTCACTACTTGGATCAGCAATGGTTCTATTGCTGTTTCAAGACAGTGTGCTCTTTGTGCATAACCTTTTTCAAGTTTGTGTACATGACTCACTGAATTTCTCCAGACACTTTGATGAACACTTGCCACAGCAGAGCAACACAACTGTAAGTATTATTTATTTTAAAATTGTTGTTTTCCTTTGCTACCTTGTTCTTGACAAATGCCCTAATAAGTTAAATGGCGTTTAATTCACAATGTGCTACCGGCAACCACAGAAGTTTAATTTCCTTGTCCACTTATTGCAATATACTTTCCAAAAGGTATTCCTGTGCACTGAAGTGCTGTTGCGCTTGTTCCAGTAAGCCAGCTGTAGTAAATTCCTCATATGATGTGGCATTAGATGGAAATTCTACATTATTGCTTTCCATTCATTCAATAACAAAATCCTTTCTCCATTTCATAGATGGATTTCTTTGTACTGGATTTATCATCACGTGATATGGGGCCTGATCAAAAACAATCACAGATGTGTTTGGTAATTTTTTGAGAACACCCCTAAAGCACTTTTTATAATGTCTGGCAGGCACTTATTTGAGAATGATAATCTGCACCTTCATCTTGCCCAATAAAACATAAGCTGGCATTGTATACTAACTCATCTTCATTTCCAGTGTGGTACATTATAATCCTTTTTCTAGAGCTGGATGGTGTTTGAATTCCTCCTTTCCAACCACTCCAATCTTATACATTTTGTCTGTGATAATTTTATACATTTTTTTATGCATAAGGTGTTTTTTGTTCCAGCCAACTAAACTTTCTGGAATGGTTTGCACCACACCAACTCTCATCAACATCTCAAATAGAAATGTTGCACAAGTGTCTTACTTCCCACAAGAATTTGTCCTTTTTTCCTGCAACTGATACTATGACACATTCTCTCACTGGTTATAGTTTGCATGTCACAAATATTCCATGGAGAATATTATTTAATAATGCTCATTCTAAAGCATCATAAAGCTTTCAGATTGTTAGCGTGTGTCTCAAAAGCCTTCAACTTAAGAGCATTTTAAAGTGTTCGTAACATTTCATCTAGCATGGGTAATATACCACAAACAGAGAAACCATTTTTGACTTCATTCTATAATTTTTCTTTGATGAAAATGTGATTTATTTCTGGTTTGAAAGGTTTAAGCTTCAACAAATTTCACTATTTTCAGCTGTCATTGCTGCTTCATATTACTCCAGTATATAATGTTTCATTCCCCTCTGTGCGATACATATTGGCATCTTTTATTATTAAATTTCATTTTATTAAAAGGTTTATTTAGCTAATCCTACAGATGATTTCAGTGGTCTATTGTGAATATGAAGATGTATTTGTTAAATTCTGGATGTGCAGGAAGTAGCACTTAAATTATGACAATTGCTGCTAAAAAAAACTATTCAAATATCTTTTTTCTTACTCACTGGGATTAAAAATTTACTTGTTTTGCAGATCAAAAGTGATATACACCTGTAAAAGATTCTCTGTTAAATCATTGTCTGTTGACTGATTAGTTACAATTCTAAGTATCTTCCTGTCTTTAATTCATCTTTTCAATGCTATTGGCTACAACAAATATCTTTTGCTTATCTGTTTTACACATTATAATCCTTGACTGCCCCGATAATGTTGTCAGCTTTACTCCATCTCTTAGCCCATGCTCCTTTTAATACTTCTGGCATTGATTTTCCACAGATTACTTCTCTTGACTATTCTTCCAAGGATGTTTTCATTTTGTACTGCATGTGTCACCTTAATTTTTAGCATAATTCTGCAGCCTTCACTTCAAATGTTTTCAGTTTCCCTTAAAATGGAAATCTCATCATTTCTATTAAGTGTGGAACTCCAAATGTGAGAGTTTAGCATACAGACACTGACAACAAATAAAGAGTCTGCCCTTTTATTATGGAACTATTTACTAAATGACATTAGTGAGATATTATTTTCAAACCTTGTGCTCAGTCCTTATGCTGCGACAGATGTCATGAAAATTAATTGACTCAGTGGCCATAGATGAGCAGTTATTTTCAGCCGTATTTTCACTCCACCAGAAGGCATAAATGGTGGAGCTCCGACACAATGCCATGGAAAATGACATGTAGAATGTGTGCATTGGAAGTAACCCCACTAACTAAATGCATTTGGTATGTATCCAATATTGCAGCATCAATCTCAATTCTTTAGTGGTGGATCACTTAGATGACTTTTTTTTGGTAGAAGATAAGAATATATCTTTAGGAAAAATGATGTTCTGTTTGTGAAGAAAGTGAATGATTTGCTGTAAGGTATTATTTTTTAAATGTTTAACAGAATAACTTTTTTATAATAGAATCATAACTGGTTTAAGCCTTCAAAAGCCACCTCCAGATGCTGTGGGCAGCATCTCATGAGCAAGGGTTCATGTTAGTTGACAACACATGAACATCTGTTCATCACATACTGCCCATGGCATCTGACGATGGCCTTTGAAGGCCGAAAACTGTTATAACTGTATCATCAAAAAGCGATTGTTTCAGAAATTTAAAAAATACCACCTTAAAATAAGAACTTGTCTGTAGTAAAGTACTTGTCCATTACCACTGAGGATAATCAACTAATATTACTCTACAAATAGTTCTTTAGTAATACCAGCAGACACACTTCATTTTTGACAGAGCACATAGGCTATACAAATGATAGAATGTCTTAACAGTGTGTTTAATGTTGTTGAAATCAAAGTACAAGGATGCAAAACAAAATAACAACTCAACAAGAAATGGTGGAAATATATGTCTAAATTGAGCTGTGTTTATTGCTAACCAGCATCAATGTTTGTATAATCTCTGTTACTGGTAACATCAGCTTCTAAAGCTGATTAATCACACTAATATTCTGGTTTAACTAAAAATTCAGTCACAATCAATCAAAGGATCTTATGGATTTAAAATGTTGACAGTGATACAAAGGTGTCAGCAGTAATTAATCTTACCTGTGAATCATTTATGTCATGAAGATGTTTCTTTTCTTCTTCTAAATCAGACAATTTCTCCTGCAGCTTATGGATTTTGTCAGAATCCTCAGATGAAGTTGCCTTTGTTTTTACACTTTGCTGCTGCTGCTGTTGTTGCAGCTGTTTCTCTAATTCTGATACATGATGAATCAGACTCTGCTCCCTTGATAATAATTTCTCATTTTCTGTTGTAGCACTTTCAAGCTGTAAGGGGAAAAAGGACTCAGTGAAGTACATACTATACCACTATATTCTGAAAGAATTATAACATTCTCAAACTTAAAACATTCTTTATCTAATATGTGATAGAAATCAGAGTGTATCACTCTTGTGTCCCTCATATGGCAAAAGGCACTCCGAATTTGAAACAATGAGGCACAGTGAATAACAAGGTTCTGTACAGGTTCTGTTGTGTTTCTAACAGGACAATTTGGAAAGTAATTTATTTTTTATTTTTTTTAATTTTATTTTATTTTATTTATTTATTTTTTTTTTTTTTTGGTTACAAAGAAAATACTGATCACATGTAAATACACTTTTACTATTTAAATGTTTAACCCACAATAAAACTACTTCTCAGCATTTAATGTGACATTAAGGTGTTATGACGGATGAGCTTTTACATATTCTCAATGCAGAGTTATGTTCTCAGTGACTTTATCCAAATCTGACAACTTCTTGAAGCACCTTCTGATTTCATGAAACACAATTACATTCTGTTGAAGAGGTGGTAATCACTATGTTCTACATCAGTGGTGTGTGGAGTATGGTCAGACATATCACCTTTTAGACTTTCCAAGAATTCCTGAAGGCGTATGGATGAGCATTGTTGCAACAAAACCACAGCAGAAACCAACATGCCACACAATTGTTTTGGAATGTTTTTCTTAACTATTTTTCATGCTTCACTATATGCTAATGAACTGCTTCACTCCACCAACTGAACCAGCATCATGTTTCTCAATCCTAAAAGATTTAGTGTAACTTTCCTCAAAGAAAATGTCTTGTGCAATTCAGGGGTTTATCAGGTGAACTGGTCTGTGTCCAAAGGAAATCATTCAATCTCCCCATTGTATCATTATGCATATTTATGTGGGTTAACTGATTGCCCAGTATTGGTATGAGATAAGATGAATTTGTTGTACAGCTGAATGCTAGTGGACCCAAGGGTTCAGGGTATGCCACGGCAGGTCCAGCTCTGAGACCATGCCGGACGTGTCCTGGTGCAGAGACAAGCAGCATCACTGGAAACAGGTAAATCCCAACACTAGGAATTTGCACAACTGTCACTCACTTGGCCTTTGTATAGGAGATATGGTCCAAGGAAAGGCGAAGTGTCAGACAATCCTCAATCTTAAAGATGGATACGATACAGCTCTCTGAGATTCGACAATCGCTCACATTAAATAATGATGTAAAACTGAATATATTTGCAATCTCAAAAAATCATGTGCAGCCAATGACACAATAATATTTCAATATCAGAAGTTAATATTTCACAGCAAGTAAACATTTTCACAATGTACCTCTGAATTAAAAACTTTAAAATCTACATGTGATTTCAAGATATGATATCTCAGCTGATAGCACTGCACTACAGCTATTATCAGTGAAAGCTATAATGGGTGATCAAAAAGTCAGAATAAATTTGAAAACTGAATAAATCACGGAACAATGTAGATAGAGAGGTAAACATTGACACACATGCTTGGAATGACATGGGGTTTTATTAGAACCAAAAAATTACAAATGTTCAAAAAATGTCTGACAGATGGTGCTTCGTCTGATCAGAATAGCAATAATTAGCATAACAAAGTAAGACAAAGCAAAGATGATGTTCTTTACAGGAAATGCTCAATATGTTCACCATCATTCCTCAACAATACCTGTAGTCGAGGAATAATGCTGTGAACAGCACTGTAAAGCATGTCCGGAGTTACGGTGAGGCATTGGCATCGGACGTTGTCTTTCAGCATCACTAGAGATGTCGGTCGATCATGATACGCTTGGTGAGGGGGGGAATTAATAAATAAATAAAAAAAACATGTGTTTTTTGGAACGATCTTTGATGCGCAGCAACATGAACACTGCCTAATTTCATATTATGAAAGAATACATTCAAGTTCTACCAATTACAGTTACAGCAAGTTAGTGAAATCGAGATTGCGATGCTTTTGTAGCCAGTCATAGCTCGTGATGTGATCTCTCCAACCGATGATAGCAAATCCACATGATGTTGCCAGCCAATAGCAACATCACTGTTAAAAAGTGTGAACACACAAATAGGAAAAGTTAATGCTTTAAATTAATGTACATAGTGTAGTTACAAGAAAAGCTAAGGTTTCACGTATAATATTTGTCTTTTTTGCGTGTGTTAGACTTTAAAATACATCACGCAAATGTGCCAGTAAAGTTTTAAATAATGACATAAATGTCTGGTCTTCAAAGTGTTAAGCTTTAAACGAGAATCAAATGCTCTGTGATTTAAGAAATTCAAAGGACATTCTTGTACGTAACGTAATTCACCTTGTATAAAATTAAATTTACTTTGAAAGTAATGTTTTTCAAACCACCATTTGCAAATTTTCCTGCGACCTGTTAGAAATTCGTTTCAGCAATTATCATCAGACAATGCCAGAAAACAGGTGTTACTGCCTATGCGCAACTACAATGATATAGGAAGCCTGTATGTTCGTATGTATATAGCATTTACAGATCTTGCATAACATTAAGAGATCTAACATTACATCATAAACGAAACAGGACATCAGATGATACTCTGAGAACATCATAATTTCCTAAATAGTACTAAAATGCATAATTTGGCTTAAAGTGCACATTCATGTGTCCAGATTCACAAAGATGTAGGCCCCAACCTGATATTAAGCTTCTTGGGATGCAAATTTTCTTCAAGTACTGGTACTGTATTATCTCATTTTTGGTTCTTTTTAATGCGTAATGTCATATGTGTCAGAAGATGAAAACGTGCATTTGAAATTCAGCAAATAGTTGAAACTAACTAATGGTGTGGGAGGCAACACTTCGTTCCAAATAAATTTACTGCCTCTGCAAAAGACTAATAAAGGCAAATTTCGTTAGTAGATTGACAAAAATAATTTTATTGTTCTGCAAGGCAATTAATGCTTTACTGCTAAAAATGTGGAAATAAAATAAAATCAGAAAACTGAAACTAATATTTTAGTCTTCCATAATTATGTGAATTATTTTAATTCACTTGATAAGCTCACAGCCACAGAATTATATTTTGTTTTCATTTAACATGAGGGCTGTAAATAAAGAGTAAACAGCAAAATCACTAAAAGTGGAGACTATTCCCCCTCCCTACTACAACTCGGACTGCTCTGTGCATGTGTGAATCTGGCAGCTTGGGCGCGGCAGAAAAAATTTCCTGGGTAGACTCTAGCTGCTTGTTGCTACTGCTGATACAGGTGACACTCCTAACAGCCACACTTCAAGTAGCCAGAAGTGGTAGAAGGTACTGCTCATACAACTCTCGACAGCGCTTGCACATGAGCCCGCTAGCAACTGTTCAAATGAACCTGTTGAGAACAGTTGCGACACCACGGTCATCAGAAGCAGTTTGTTATTATGAAGAACTGATAATCTTCACCCTAAAGCCTATGACACATTTCGCTGTCGGCAAATGCTTGTGTGTGCATTGTATTTCGTGTTTTAAATGGCGCATTTCCTTTGCAGCTTAAGTTTTATTTTGATTTTTAGTCTCGTTTATGTTTTATAGCAGCAGTATTGTTCTGCAGTGGTAGGATACAGTAAAATTCTTTGTCAGAGTATCAGTCCTTACCAGTCAACATTACAAAAATTTAACTGAAAACTAAAACAATGAAAAATTCCCGTAATTCTAAAAAATTACCAGGTTTTTCCCGGATGAAAAAATTCCCAGGTTTTTCCCAGATTTCTTGTTTGTCCGAGGTGCCTACAACCTGTGACTGATTCTGGGTGATTAACAACTGCTACAATACTCTAGCTTCTGAAGGGAGTTTATATTTTGAGACGTCTGACTGTGCTCCTGAGTAGGACTTTAAATTTTTCCACTTGCATTGGGAACTGAGAGTAGATCGAGTATGAGTTACAATTCTTTACACCACAAGTGTTAATTTATGAATCATCATGTTGAACTCTGAACTATTTTGAGCTGGTGAATCTTTCGTATATTATTATCACAAAATAGACTTAGTTTTCACAGGTTTTGATGATTATTTAGTTTGGGGATTTTGCAAACATTCTCATATCACTTTCAATGTAACTTTACCACATTTAATGACAGTATTTAATGTCTGTACTTTAACTGAATTTCGTAGGATCATTTCCTGTTTGTTTGAGACATCCTTTCTTGAATAAATATTATTCAACACGATTCTCTGTTGTCTACATCAATTACAGAAGTTAGAATAAAATCCTTGTTCTTAAATTATTCATTTCACGTTTTTATTTATTTCTGTGCATTTTATTAACTTGCAATTCTTGTCAATGCACAGACTATCTTACTGCGCGATCGCAGCTACAGATAATTATTTACAGTGAATTGGCTCCAGGGCATGAAAGGAGATGTGCGCTGCTCAATCCTATGAGTACATCGAGCTATTCATTTTAAACAGAGCTGTGCATAGACCAGCTATTTAAAGTGTAGTAACTGCAGGTAGAGATGAAACTGGTTTGCTGGTATGGGATACTGTTAAGAACAGCAACTAATGTCACATCATCCCTAATAATGTAACTGAGAAAATGATTACCTTTGTCTGCATAACGTAGCAGAAACTAGTAATCTGAAGCTTTCGGTTATATTATAATTTACATTAGCACTTTTATAGTGTAACATTTCAATAAAAAATAACTCATTCTACTGTACAGCACTAAAACAAAATGTACAGCTCTGACTGCTTCCCACAACCCACTCCTTTCCATGGAATCTGTGGAACATGATTCACAAAATGTACACAGCAGTAGTAGTAGTAGTAGTAGTAGTAGTAATAGTAGTAGTAATAACAATAAAGTTGGAATGAGCAATGGTAACAATACTTTAGACAGTGATGGATGGCATGCTGTCAGAATTTATGGAAAAGAAGAAGAGGACAGGATCCATAATTACAAAGTATTACAGTTACCTTTGTAGCCAAACTCTGAAGCTGGGAGTTGAGTTGTTGAACATACTGCTGGTACTGCTGACTTGCTTGGTCTCTTTCAGCAGTAACAGACCTAACTGCCTGCTGAAGTTGTGCCACCTGATGCTCTAAACTAATTTTCTGCTGATTTAATGTTTCCATTTGGCTGTCCAGCTCTGTGTTACCAGATATACTTAACTGCAATAGTAGCAAAGAAACTTATATCATTATACAATCATTTTAATTTGAGCTGAAGTAGGTGTACATAGTGAAACCTTTTGGTAGAACATTTTTTAACAGATTACCTAAATATACAAATTGTATTATTGTTGGAAAAAGATTATGAGGTAGAGGTGAACATGTGTTTTGTACCTTGTTCCAATCGTTTCATTGTAGATATCTTGTCACTGAGTTGAGTCACACTTTTATCACTAATTTCAATAAAGAAGAATAATTGCTACTATGAGTTATAAATGAACTTGTTGCATTCCTTTCACAAAATAAAACAAGAACAATAAAAAGTTAATTTTATACCAGTACTAAAAATCATCACCATCCTGCACACTTAATGGCTTTTATGTAGTTACAGCATTTGTAACTCAATGTTCAATCGACAATAATGCAGATGAAGATTATAAAACTGAGGCTGAAGCTATCTAATACTCATGGCCAGCCTAAATAAGGACAAAACTTAAGAAATCACTCTCTAGGTGTTAAAAAAAGAGGTAATATCTTCAAGTTTGTGGTGCTACTAAAAACTCTGTGTTTAAGTAAGTCTGTTTCTAACTTTTATTTCAATCTCATATTGCAAAATTTTTCCTTCAGAACTCACACTTTCTTTCCCTGCTGCTTTATTTAATTTGAAAATTTTTTATTTGGAAACATGTGCATGGATGTGCTATAGGTTGCCCCGCTTCTTTAGTTACCAGGCAGACCAGATGTAGTTCATATGCTTCAGTGGTAGATGGTTGATCAGCATGAGAAGAAACATCAAAGCTGTCACAAATTAGGCATGATAGGCAGTATATTATACATATTGTAATGTAGGTGAGGAATATTATAGTAAAGGAAAATTCATGTACACTAATTAGTTGATTGAACATGATGAGAAATTAACAAAAAATATTGAACACTGAAGTAAAGAAACAAAATGTTCTGATTGCCAATATAACAAATCTGAAGTCATAGTTGAAAAAGTAAATGAAAAATAAGCCCTATAATGAATATATATTACAAATGATTAAAAATGTAGCAAATTTTAATATGTAACTGTGCTGATATATATGAAGAGATACTGCCTGATAATAGGGGTGATGCTCCAGAATGTGTTTTCCTAATTATGTCAGTTGTAGAAACAGTCCTTTATCAATGGAGACTCATTATCTGCAGTGAGGGTGCTGCAGCGAGCAACAAAAGGATATGTTCTGCCCTCTTATTGTAAACAATTATGCACCATTAGTATTAAACAATTTGTGCAGGCCATCAATGTACTGCCCAAAAAGAAAAAAAAGAAAAAAAAAGAAGAGAAAAGAAAAAAAAATTGTTTCGCTTTGGGCATATGTACGTGTTCATAGCAAAAACTGAGCTATCTATAGGAAAGAAAATATATAATATGTACACATCCACACAAGCAAGCACATTTCACGTGCACATGACCATTACCTCCAGTAGCTACATGTGCAACAGTCTCTTCTTTACGCCTGTCTGCAATTCAATATGTCATATTTGCAGTGAGTAGTGCTCTATCCTCTTCACAAGGCTGTTTACTTAGACAGTTATGGTGATGTGTAGTACAACTGGGGAAGACACTTATGAAGTCAATGTGTTGAAATTTTTAAGGTATGCTAGGCTTACACAGTGTCTACTAAATCAGAAAGTTAAAGGAACAACAGTGTTTACTAAGTCAGAAAGTTAAAGGAGCAATGTTCTCAGATATGCTTAGGTGATTGTATTTTGTGATAAATGTTATAAAATTTCAAGCAAGTTACTGATTTCTGTAGCAATTAAACAGTCTGTACAATATTGCTTTGAAAGAAGTAAAAGCAACTTCAAATCACAGTTTCATGAATGTTAACAATGGGGAAAGAAATTATAAAGGAGGAGTTGTTGAACAGGGTGGGAATATTGATAAAGAATACACAAATTTTGAACTATTGTTGTAATCAGAAAAAATGCCAGTTTAAAATACTAAAGGATAATAAATTGGGTTTTCTGTTGCAGATTATTTACTGAATACATGTATGTGGGGTGTACAGAAGATAAATATGTATTTATTTAGGGTATTCTACGTGAAAGAAAGCTACTACATGTGTCAAGAAGTAAATTAATCATTTATTGTGAGTAGAGTAAGCACAGGGACACTTGCAGAATGATAATTTCAAGAATTGTAGTAAATGGAGAAAATGCTACCAAATGAAAATATCAGGGATTGTTATAAGCTTCCAAGGTATTACTACCAACTGGATGTCAACTGAAAGCCCTGACTATTTGTAGTAGAAGCACATGTTCCAAACTTCACTTTCCATGCTGTGTACTAAATATGGAAAGTCAACAGTAGGGAATGACAACCCACAGTTTAAAATATAAATTGCATCCATTAAGATCTGCTACAAAACTCTAAGAGAGCAGAGTTTTTATATTTTTACCAGCGACAATTTTATTTATCTCATAACAGGAAAAGTAAATATTTTACTATTTTAAGACCAAGTTTATGTTCATTTATGTTACATGTCACTGTGGCATAGGTGAAAGAGTCATTTACATAGAACATCCAATTAAATACAAGGTATAAAAGTCAAATTCATAATGTCTTCAGTGACCAGATGTCCCCTTCTGATTGGAACAGTACCAGTTTTCAACCTGTGGTCCTGGTGTCCCCTGACAGAGTTTGTCAGAACGTCTCTTTCTCCCATTTTATTAGAAGAGTAGCATTTATTTTTTATTCTCTGTATTATGTTATGTAATATTTAAATCTTTATGTTCATGCTAAGAACAAAAGTTACGTTATTGATGGTCAAAATTCGTTATGAAACAAAATCATCTAAATGGCAGCTCTGCCGACATTGTTTTGGTGCGCACGCTTAATTCTGACAATTTGATTCCCTTCTCACAGAAACTTGGTGACAGTCAGAGTGTGACATGCATTACTTTGGCAGTTTTGTGAGAGTGAAAATGAAAGAATATGTTCATTGTTGTGTTGCAAGAAAAGTAAGTATCTTAGCCTATGGCGCAGAACTTGCAACTTATAGAGAATTTTAAATTAACTCGTGATAATTATGCATAAATCAACAGATAGTAAGTCTTTTTCCCTCTTACTTTATCTTCTATCGTAAGTAAATGTTCATTAAGAAAATGTGATCCAATTCTGATGTTCATTGCACCATTTATAACATCAAGTTTTGTGTGTGTCAAGGAGGGAAGAGTGACACTGAGCAACATCTAAATTCAAGTAAACATAAAAAGGCAAAAATTGCTGCTGTGTCATCCAGAAGCATAACTTCACTGTTCCAGCCAAATTCAGCAACAGACCATGAGTTTACTGAGCTGCAGTTGAAGGAGCCTGGCCTCACCACGTGACTGAAGAAAACTGTAGTTTTCACTCAAATGTGACTGCACTTTGAAACTAGTAAGAAATCGGTGCAAACAGAAGTTCTCTTACAGTTGCACTAAGACTGGAGCCTATTTAAATACATTTAGCAAAGCGTTGGCTTAACAACCATAACTCTATTACGAACAAATGAACAAATCATAAAATACATCTTGCCTCCAGCAAGCCCAAGAAGAGCTTTTTTTTATTTTAGACTTCAGAATTCAACTGTTCTTGTTATTTGTAACAATGGTCACTAATATGATCAGCACAGAATAACCTAGAAGTTCCACAGTTCGTCCGTATACTTTCACTAGAACTTCCACGGATCGCCTGACAAGTACTTGTCGGTGCCGTTTGTCTGCTGCGTCTTCCTTCTGCTTGCGACTGATTTCACACCTGCACACACAAACAGGTGATGCGCAGTAGGTAGGATTCTAGCATCTCACTTTCACGTCTAAAATATCGTGTGTTTGAGACGGTAGAAGGCCGAGTGGTTCTAGAATTTACACCGAAATTCTCAAAACACTACAATATGGGCTGTGTTAAGACAGGCTATTATGACATTTGTATTATGACAAACACGCTTTTCCCAATTGCTTAACAGCTGTAGACAGTCACTTACGAAAACCTCTCCTCTCATTTAAGTTTTGATCTCCCTCCATAGTCAGCATTTGGATAGCAAAAGGGAAAGAGATACTGGTATACAGTTCCTGATCATGACTATGCATCAATATTTAAACATTTTAATCATATAAGTGTTGTCTACATAGTGAGGCTATGTGATGTTATTGGGAGTGATACATCTGTTAGTGCTCTCTCTCTCTCTCTCTCTCTCTCTCTCTCTCTCTCTCTCTCTCTCTCTCTCACCTGCTGAATTCTTAGCTGGGTTAGGGAAAGTTGAGACTGCCTCTCTTGTAGCTGCTGCTGAAGTGATGATACTTCTGATGTCTTTGTATTCAATTTCTGTTGAATTTCTGATTTTTCTTCTTCAGTCTCTTCCAAGTGCTTTGTCACTAATTTATTCTCTACTTTTAATTTTTCCACTTCTGCTGACAGTTCCTTAACCATAACCTGCAACTGCTGATTGCTTGTATTTGATGCTGACAATTCCTTTTCCAGTTCTGCAACTTTGTGCCTTGATGCTTTCAAACGCCCTTGCAGTTCTTCCACTTCACCTGAGAGAAAGTGTGTAAAAATTTTATACAGTAAGTTATTTATCAAACAACTCTTTAATGTTATTAATGAAACAATTGGAAATATGGAATTATCTAAAAGGAATATCTTGCATAAGAAGTTCCTTTTACGAATATGGTAGACATTCTGACATACTGGATCAAAAGGTCCACAAATTGGTCTACCATCAATCGTTAAAATAAAATAAAAATTAAAATAAAGTGATGCAGGGGAGATCCCATCGCAACTCTGTTTAACTGTTGGTAGAGCATTCCGCCACATTGGAAACAGGTGGTAGTGAGCACATGGCAGAACAGTTTCACGGAATCTTGGTCAAAATGAAGTAGTGTCAAGGAGCCTTCTAGCGACACCTGCGTGAAAAGCGAAGTGACATCAAAACTGAACAGGAGATTGCCCTTGACCAGATACATTTTTTTGAGCACGTTCATGAACTTTGTTGAGTTTTTGACATGGTGTGAACAGTGACCCACGATAGTTGCTGCGCCAAGTGTTTAGCTATCCCATATATTGGTGAATTTACTGTGTCCACGATTGGACATAGTGGAACTCCCTTCTTGTGTGTCTTTGGGAGGCCATACAGACATGGTGGTATCGGTACCTTCAGGTACAGCCTTCTGACCACATTCTTGTCCATTCCCAAGTTGTAGGAGTGAAATGGTCTTCCTTGTCACCGTTGGATACAATCCTTTCCTACTGGCTTTTAGGATGGGTTTTGTACTAACATCTTGATCTACTTCCAGTAGTCAGCTGTTCGTAGTAGTACTATCATACTGCTTTTATCAGTTGTTAGGAAGACAGTGTCTTCGTCTTCACAGAGGTCACATATCACCCTGTATTCTGTCGCAGAGATTTTAGTTTTCGGCATTTTTACTTTGTCAATGACCCTGCAGGTCTATCTCCTTACCTCTTTGGCAGTACCAGAGTGAATTCCCTGAAAGGCTCCCTCGACACTCTTGATGATTCCCCATTTGTTCGGTTGGTTTAATGTTTAAAGGGACTAAACTATGACTGTAACAGTCAAGTCAACAAAACTACACACTGTAGGAGGGCCTAGGGTGCGAAACCTAAGGGAAGGAAACCCTAAGGTCTACAAAAGAACAAAAAAGCCTAGAGAAGGGAATAAGAAAGTAGAAAAGGGGGAAGGGAAAAAAGCAGTGAGATGCCTCCTGCAGGGAGCAGCCAGAGGACCCCAAAGGCAAAAAGTGCAATGGAGGACATACCCCTCCCCACGTACCAGAGGCACCCCACCCAAAATACCCCGAAAAGACTAGCGATATGGAAAGGTTTAGAGAAGCACAAGAAAACAGAGGAAGGAACACAGCCAAACAGAACAAGCAAGAAGGGGTAAGAAGAGCACAAGATTGAGTAGGGAGAAGGCTAGGGCAGGCCACAAGGTCCACACAGCCCCTGCCTGTTCAGGGCAGAGGAGGCAACAGGGTGTCCTGCCAAACCATCAATGCGCTGATAAGGCTGAAGCACCCCCTGTTGGAGAGCACAGTTAAAACCCCCTTCACGAATAAATCATAAAACCAGGTCACCCACTGATGCATTGACTGCTGACACCGATGGTGCTGCCCATCGCAGAGTGGCTAGGTTAGGACAATCCTGGAAAATGTGGACCTCATCAAATGGGCATCACAACAGTGGGGTGGACCTCACAATGGAAGAGATGACAATGAGTCAGCCAAATACAATGATGCAAAGGCTGCAATGGACGATGGAGACCTTGAGAGAGGCTCAAATTAAGGATCTCCACAAAGTCCTTTATCAGCCGTAGTTTGTTCAGCAAGACGGAGGAGTATACCATTCCACATTCCAAATCCTTAGGACTTGACGGCATAATACCGATTGAAGTTCCAATTCTGGAATAGTGATCTCAAGAGGTGACATACCTATAGCCAATTTGGCCGGTGTGTCAGCAAGTTCATTCTCCAGGATCCCTACACGACCCAGGGTACAGACAAAGATCACTGAGTGTTGACACTGTTCAAGAGCATAAAAAGAATCCTGGATGGCCAGGACCAAGAGGTGGCAAGGGTAACACTAGTCGAGAGCTCATAAACTACTCAAAGAGTCGCTACAGTTGAGGAAGGACTCACTGGTGCAAACACAGATATGCTCAAGATCACAAGAGATGGTTACCAGCTCCACAGTGAAAACACTGCAGCCATTTGGCAAGAAGCAGAGTTCATTACTTCCTGCATTAATGTAAGCAAAGCCATCATGACTGGAAGCCATTGAGCCATTACTATAGACTACTTCTGAACTCCAAACTGTGTCAAGAACGGAGAAGAATTGGCGGCAGAGGCCCTCAGGATGAGCCAAGTCTTTCACATCTTTTAAGAGGTCAATACAGAGCTGTGGATGCAGGATGCACTATGAAGGAGTATGTGGGCTGCCTCCAGAGAACAGAAGGTAGAGGGGAAAGCTGGAGTTCTGGAAAAAGGGACCAGATGTGGGTGACAATGTTAACCCCAAAACATGGGCCACTGTTGTGGGAGGTGGATCTCTGTATCTGGAAAGAAGAGATGGTAGTTCAGACACTCTGGGGAGCAGCAAATGCTTAATGCATAAGCAATCAACCGTTGTTGGTGCAGAAACCGCAACGGTAAAACCCTTACCTCCACTAGGAGGCTGATCATGGAGCTAGTCCGAAAGGCACCTGTTACCAGCCATACCCCACAATGATGTATGGAGTCTATATCTGTAAAGCTGAAGGTGATGCTGATCCACATGCAAGACTCCTGTAATCTAGACAGGGCTGGAGCAATGCTGTGTAAAGCAACATCAGAGTAGAGCAGTCTGGACCCCAAATGGTATTACTGAGACATCGAAGAGCACTGAAGTGCGACCAACACGTCCCATTTAGCTGATGAAGATGGGGAAGGCATGTCAACTGAGCACCAAAGACCAGTTCCAAGAAATGATGAGAGTCCACTGCATTGAGGGACTGGCCATCAAGGTAAAGATCCGGATGGGGATGGACTGTACGACAACAACAAAAATGAACAACACAGGTCTTTGTGGCCAAAAAATGGAAGCCATGAGTGAGAGCACAAGATTGTGCTTGCTGGAGAGAGACCTGCAGGGTCATTGACAAAGCAAAACTGCCAAAAACAAACATCTCTGTGGCAGAACACAAGGCAATACATGACAATAAAGGCAATGTGACAGTACCACTACAATCAACTGATTACTCAGAGAAGACCAAGACAATAGTACAAAACCCAGTCTGTAATCAAGTAGAAAATGATCCTACGCCAACGGTGACAAGGAAGAACATTTCACTCCTAAACAACTCGGGAATGGAAAAGGATATGGTCAGAAAACTGTAATCAAGAGCAGCGATATCACCACAGCTGTATGGCCTCCCAAAGATACACAAGAAGGAAGTTCCACTGTGTCCCATAGTGGACACAATAAACTTAGCAATATATGGGATAACTAAACACTTGGGGCAGCTACTAAAGCCTCTCGTGGGTCACTGTTCACACCATATCAAAAACTCGATAGAGTTTGTGAAGATGCTTCAGGAAACGTATCTGGACAAGGCTGATCTCCTGGTAAGTTTCAATATCACATCGCTTTTAACACAGGCACCACTAAAAGACTCCTTGATGTTATTTGGGAGTCCCTTTGACCAAGACACTGTGGAATTGTCCTGCCACACACTCACTACCACCTACTTCCTATGTGGTGGAATGTTCTACCAACAGTTAAATGGAGCCGCCATGGGAGCCCCTAGCACCTGGCATTGCAAATCTATATACATGGAGCACTTTTGTGGGAACGGCTCACGAAACGCATGCCACGACACGTATGTGGTGTGGCTGCATGGGGAAGAAAACCTGCAAGAATTTCCTGACCACCTTAGCAGCATACATGACAATATGAAGTTACTAAAGAGGTAGAAGAAAACAGATACTTACCTTTCCTTGATATCCCAATAAATCAGAAAACTAATGGCATGCTGAGACACTCTGTCTAAAGAAAACAATGCACATGAACCTGTATTTAAATGGCACTAGCTGCCACCATCAGGCACAATGGGAATCCATGCTCACCACCTGGGTGCGTAGAACATAGCCACATGCAATAAGGACGGTCTACCCACGGAGTTGCAGCATTTTCACAAAACCTTTATGCAGGAATGGCTACCCAGAAACACAGATAAGAGGCACTCTCTGGCACAACAAGAAGAGGAAAGAAGATGACCCGGTAGACGACACAAAGCACCTGGCGTTCCTCCCATACACTGGGCCATCCATGACCAAGATTTCCAGGATTCTGGAGAAAAATAACATCAGAACCATTTTCCGTTCATTGACTAAAATGCTTGCCTCAGTTAAAGACAAATTAGGACTACAGACATCTTGAGTGATATCTGTGAATGTAGCTAGCAGTACATTGGCCATACACAGACGTGTATCTCGTAGCACCATTCACAACATGTGAAAAGCATTCGACTTGGCCAAATGGACAAATCTAAAGTTGCAGAGCACAGCCTGAATGAAGGTCACATGTTTAACTTTGAACAGACAAAGGAGCTGTAGCGGGCAAACTGGATTTGGGACTCGATCATCAAAGAGGCAATGGAGATAAAAGTCCATGATAATCTTGTCAACTGGGATAGTGGTTTCCAGCTATCTCTCCATGGGCTATGATGGTTGAAAGAATACACCAAGAGCGCTATCTTGTAAAGGCCATGAAGGCAGCACATGGAATAGACAGGCAGCACAAGGACATGTCGCATGGACACCCCCCTCCCCCCCAGTGTGCCACGAATTCATCCCCCCCCCCCCCCCCAAAGTATGGCTCTCTCTCTCTGTCACTGTCTGTGACACATTTCTGGAGGCACCCTAATGGTTCAGCCACTGGAGACGAGGCAGAGGAGCCTGTGGTCCAGCGACAATTAAGACATGCAATGGACATGAACCTGATGGCAACAAGTAGGAAAATTGTCAAAACATTGACACGGAATGATGTCTTGACTCCAGTAAACTTCGTCAGAGATTTGCCAAGAAAGCCTGCATTCCAATACAGCAATGATTTATTGTAATCAGAACTGACAACAAAAAATAGCTTCATTATTTTAATCTCTAAGCAAGACATTCGAGCAGTGTGTGATGTTATTTTCAACATCTCTATGTCCTCTTTCATTAACTCTTAATGGTGGTATCCCAGTATGTATTCTGCCCCCTCAGACAGTTAGCAGAAAGAGCAACGAGAGAGAGAATGACTCTTTATTATATTCTACTTAAGATCTTAGTTTTAATTAACAGTCACACATGATTAATCCTTTGACTACTTCATGTGATATTTAGCAGATGTGGGACAGATGTAGCTGTGTCACTCCTCTCACCATGTGCTGTGTGCCAAACACATCCAGTGTGTTGTTCGGTTGGATTTACAGCAAACTCAAAGTGTGGCAAAATTCTGCTGAAAGTGCTGACAATGAAATCATATATTTTACATTGTATTGTCATCTGTTGGCTTTACAGCAGTGTACAGCAATTCATGAGTGCCCAACAAAGTGCTGACTTTGAAGTAAGAAGTCAGTTACATACTACACATTTAAACACCATCTGTTGGGTTTAGACCAAATGATAAGGGATGCAGATAGTGTGCCAACAGCTCTACAGTCGATTAGATTTCATATTTCATCTCAGTTAAATGAAAAACAATCTTACACCTCAAAACTATTTCAGCAGCCAATCAAACTACAAGGGGCGGTTTTTTTTTTTGTAGAATGTGGACATCCGCAGTTGGCTACTGAGCAACTCTTGCACTACACACTCCGCCATTGCCGACCTCAAGGCAACAGTCTGATTTGCACTACAGCCACATAAACATGGCTGCCACCATTGTTGCTCCTGCCAAGTGTGAATTATGAAATGTAATTCGGTTTCTGCAAGCAGAAGGGAATAGTGCAGCAGAAATTCATTGGAAAATGAGCCGAGTGTATGGTGATAACTTTGTGACTAATGGTGTTGTGCGTGAATAGAGCTGAAAGTTTAAAGATGGCCAAAATGACGTGCGTGATGAAGAAGCCCAAGGACACAAGTCTGTCGTTACAGCCAACCTTGTTCAACGAGTTAACAGAATGGTTAGAGACAATCATAGGTTCACCATAACTACTTTGTCTATGGAAATTCCAGAAGCTTCAAGATCTGTCATACACTCTTGTTACTGAACATTTAGGCTACAAAAAAACTTTGTGCTCGTTGGGTTTCAAAAATGTTAACGGACTCCCACAAAAGTCAAAGAATGGAGTCAGCTTTGGATTTCCTTAACCATTATCACAATGAAGGAGAGAATTTTTTGAAATCAATTGTTACTGGAGATGAAACTTGGATCCAATATGACAAACCGGAAACAAAACAACACAATCACAACAATGGATGCATCCAAATTCACCAAACAAACAAAAAAAATTCAAACAAACATTCAACAACAGAAAGGTTACCATGTTTTGGGACCAAAAAGGTGTGTTGCTTGTAGAGTTTATGCAGCCTGGAACCACTATCAATGCAGCTGCTTATTGTGAAACTATGATGTTTGTGGATAGCCATTCAAACAAACAATAAGGAATGCTGACTTCAGAAATTGTGTTGATCCATGACAATGCTCATCCAACACTACTGGCACAACCCAATGGCTCCTTGCACAATTTCACTGGGACATTTTTGATCATCCACTGTACAGTCCTGACCTGGCACTCAGCGACTTTCACCTTTTTCCTGAACTGAAGTCGTGACTAGGACGGCAGAACTTTAAAACCAATGAAGATCTTCAAAACAACATTTGAAATCATTGGCGGCAACATTTTTTTGAAGAGGTTATTGGAAAGCTTGTTCACAGGTACGATAAATGTCTAAATCTTTTCATTGATTATGTTGAAAATTAACCATAAGTGTACAAAACTTTTGGTGATAAAATAATTGTTTTCTATGAACTTGTCTTTTATTTATAGCCTATCGGAGGTTGGGGGAAAAAAAACGGCCCTCGTACATTTACGCTGGTACCAAAGTGATGTTGCAGTCAACCATACTCAGGGTCCAGCATACTTTGATTGCTGTGGTGGTCAACCACATCAAAGGGTGAAGCAATGTTTGCAACTCATAAAATAAAATTATCTCCAAGCATACTGTAACAACCTGCTTTTTGTTTTGCTAATTGTTGACTTTTGTTTAAAGCTGATTGCAGTTCCGTCTTTTCCCCTACAAGTATTCCAACAGTCTGTGCATGAAGCTGCAGTTGTTCTTGTAGAGGGCCGACTTCTCTTGTTAACTCAGCTTCAGACTCTGCACGGACTTTACCAAGATCAGATTCCAACTGCGACAAACGTGATTGCTGTGAAGTAGGAAAGTTTAGCCATTAGTAATTGTCTCTTCAATAAGGATACAGCAAAGTTAAACTTTAGAACTCTAAATATACAGCAAATGCAGAACCTAAACCATATACATGAACTACTGCAAAATTGGTAAGACCACAAGAATGAATCTTAACAAGTGAATGTATTAACATTTGGAGGTACATGTTTTCCACATATGAAGACCAATTACTACTTCACTCAGCACCTAGGACGAAGAAATCGCTAAAGGAGTACTATTCCAAAATACAAGGGTGAGTCAAATGAAAACCTTAAATATTTTTTTAAATATTATTTATTGTGCAGAAGTGGTACAAAGCTGTATCACTTTTCAACATAATCTCCCCCACGCTCATTGAAAGTTCTCCAGTGCTTACAAAGTGCATAAATTCCCTTAGAAAAAAATTCTTTTGGTAGTCCGCGCAACCACTCATGCACCATGTGGCGTACCTCTTCATCAGAACGGAACTTGTTTCCTCCCATTGTGTCTTTGAGTGGTCCAAACATATGGAAATCACTGGGGGCAAGGTTTGGCGAGTATGGTGGATGAGGAAGACACTCAAAATGCAGGCCTGTGATTATCGCAACTGTTGTACGGGCAGTGTGGGGCCTTGCATTGTCATGTTGCAAAAGGACACCTGCTGACAGCAATCCACGCCGGCGGTTTTCCTTCACTATGGCTTCAACTGCTGCAATGTTCTGTGGAGTCACAACCCATTGTGCCTGACCTGGACAAGGAGCATCTTCCACTGAAGTCACACAATTTGCGAACTTCCTACTCCATTCGTAGACTGGCTGGTGTGACAAACATGCATCACCGTGCTGAACCTTCATTTGTCAATGAATTTCAATAGGTTTCACACCTTTACTACGCAAAAACCAAATAACAGAACGCTGTTCTTCCCTGGTGCAAGTCGCAAGTGGGGCGGCCATCTTCATACTGACACTGCGAAGGTACGTGTGCATCTGCACTATGCTGCCACCTACAGGCCATTCTGCACACTGTTTGTAGTACGCTTACCAACTTAAAGGATAATGGCACGAAATTTCGATTTGTTATTACAAATTTAAGGTTTTCATTTGACTCACCCTCGTATCTTCTTACTGAAGCCTACAAGTAAATGACAAATGAAAACATACAGTAAGATTGTAAGTTTAAGAAAATCATCAAATTATTTAGTATTAGTCCAATCTGATATCTTGATGGGACTAACTTCCTTGTTGTAGTGTGAATACAAAACAACTGTTCCCTACAATTCAAAGCAGTGACTATGTTACATTCACTTCAAGCACTGGATGCCATTGGTCTTTGACCACAATCACGTACTGAGCTGCATCAAAAAAAATAATTTTCTCTTGAAATGAGTAAAATGAAGAAAATATTGCTGAAATACCAGAGATTTTTCTTTTTCTTAATTCATGTTCAGACTAAAGCTGCAATTAACTTCAATTTAATGAAATGATGTTGACACTATCACAAATGTAAGCACTCTCCTTTTTGCATCAGAACTACAAACCATCTCCTGCACTGCTTCTGATGTACAGTTCTGTGGAAAAATATTGTAAAGCTTACAGTTACGTGGCAAATATAGTAAAGCTATTGTGCTCAGATTCAAATTTTGTCTTAGTTCTGAGAAAAAACACCAACAAAGTGATAAAATTTTGTCTCCACTATATTTTCAAAATACATTTCCCACAGGGGTAACCTTTGTGTGCACACTTACTTATATGTAAATTGACACATTGGCTACATTAACACAAACACTACATATATTATTAGTGAGCCTCAGCAATTGGGCATGATCTTTGATTGATTTCTTTAACCACTGAAAGACTGATTTATGTTTTAATAACTCCTGCATGTTCTTCCGCCAAACCTGTCTTCCTTCACTCCTTTTATAATTCTCAAGCTGAAATACTTTTTACACGTCATAGTTACCATTCTATCAACTGTTGCATTCCAATCTATTTCTCTCATTTTTAAGCACATGCACCGCAACATACTTTCTCTACAATCCCAGCAGCCATATAATATACCTGTAATTATTTCCAATTGTATTTACATTACTCAATAATTCCATGATTGTTTTTACCATTATGTAGAGCCAACAGTAATTCATCTGATGACTTGCACTATATTTTCAAGAAGTTCTTGTGTTTGCACAATCCTTCCTCTTGTCGTCCAAGGGAGTGCTATACGCTTCGAAACCATAAAAAAATATTAAATTTAACCTCAATTGAGATGTGTTTACAAAATATTAAGTTTTGAATTGGCGAGTGTTGAGAGAGAGACTGCTACTTGTTATGGTTACTTATATTGGCAAGTTGCATTTTAATGTTTTCCACATTGATTTACTTACTAGCTGTAGCTACTGAACTCTTAGGTAAAAGTTTTTGGTGAATGTCACAATGAAAGAGTTGGAAGAACATGGGCATGTGAAATTTTGCTGTAAACTAGAGAAAATTTTACAGAAACATTTTAACTGCTTTACTGAGCATATGGACTGGACTGCATGAAACCGACCTTATTAGCCATGCTTCCTACCACTTATCCGTATATGCAGATTCAGGGATTCAAAAGTTCTGTTAGCTACATCGCAAGTAGCATTGTTTGTTATAAAGCCATAGTACAAATAATAATTTACTATAAATAAAATTCAGTATTTACAAATGTACAAATATTTTCTTTGAAAATACTGTTGTAATCATGTAAGTGTTAACCTACAATATCAATTAAACAGCAGCTAAACTGTAAAACTGTGGAAGTATCAACTTTTAAAAAAGTAGCCACTTTTTTACTAACTGGAAGCATTACAGAGGACATTTAGTGAATTAACATCACACATCACCATCTGAAATAAGAAATATCATAATGACTATAAAAAGCAAAAGTTCACATGGGATGGATTATATCTCCAATAACTCATTACAAAGTTATGGCCCTATAATACATAATGTTCTTAGTCCTTTAAGTAATGAATCGTTAACTCGGGATGTTTTCCCGAAAGATTGAAATATGCCACTGTTAGGTACCTATATAAAAAGGCTGACTCCAAAGATGTCAATAACTATCGTCCGGTGTCACTCCTTGAATCATTTTTTAATAATTTTGAGTTGGTGGTGTACTCTAGGGTTTTCATCTACCTATGTTAAAATGGGATATTCAGCCAATCACAGTTTGATTTCAGAAGGGATCTTCTACTGCAAGCTATTTATACATTTCCTGAGCTAATAACATAATGTTTAAAATGGTAAACTATCACCAACTGGGATCTTCTGTGATTTAATGAAGACATTTAATTGTGTCAATCATAATGATCTGTTTGAGAATTTAACATTTTAGGGAACACAGTTCAGCAAATGCCTGGTTCAGTTCTTATTTGAGAAAGAGAATGCAGAACATTATCTTAGGCTGTTCAATTAATACAAAGAGAGATGCAACATCATCTGCATGAAGAGAAATTGCAGTGGTAGTCATATATAGTGTAATTATTGGCCCATTACTATTCCTGCTTTATGTTACTGATATGCCATTCTATTGCAATCAAGAGGCAGAATTAGTCCAGTCTGGACATGACACATCCAATGTTGTGAAGCTGAGCAAAGAAACATCAACAGAGAAAATAGTAAATGATTTTTTGTGAAGTTTACTGAATTTTTTTGCACAAACAGTCTTTACACTTTGGAAAAAAAAAAAAAAAAAAGTTGCAGCTCACAAAGTTTTGTACTGCTAAAGACATTCCACTGACAATTACGTTCTTAGATGTGCAAACTGATGAAAACTTAAACTGACATTCCATACAGAAGTCCTGCTAAATTCTTTAGGTTCAACTACTTTTGTCATAGTAATAACTGCCAACTTTGGCGATACAGACTACAGTAAGTTAACATATTTTGTGTATTTTCATTCATTGATACCTTGTGGGATAATATTCTTGGGTAACTCCTTGCTTAGATAAAAAGTATTTATTGCAAAAATGAAACTAATAAGAACTATGTATGGAGTTCACACAAATACATCTTTAAGGTATCTCTCTGAGAGGCTGCGGATAGTAACCTCAGCCTAACAGTACTCTCACGGAGTACTGCAACTTCCACAGTTGTATAAACAGAAAAGAAATCCAGGCACCACTTAGAATCATACAACTGAATGTGTAGTATCTTTGAAATAAATTTAGTATACTAAGGGTATTTGTAAATGACCATTTGCCACATTCGTTAGTGTTAACTGAACATGGTCTAAAATGTAACGAAATTAGCTACTATAAACTAGATGGTTATGTAGTGGCAAACAGTTACTGTAGAAAGCAGCATAAAAGGGATGGTATGGTCATCTTTGTCACTGAACATATTCAGTTTAAGAAACTGGCACGTTTAAGTGGGTGATTTTGCAATTCAACTAAAAGAGCATGGAGTAAATGTGATAAAACAAAGTAATGGGAATATATAGGCCACCTTGTGCAGATGTAATCCATTTTCTTAACAGTTTCAATACTTTAATTAGTCACAATGGTCTCAATGACCTTATGTACTTGAAGACTTTAAAACTGACACAAGCTCCAGCAACATAGCTAACATAAACTCCTTAGACCTATTAACTTCTTAAATCTTAGAAATATAATTTCCATGAACATTAAGATCTGAGCTTCTAGTTCTACCAGGATAGAGTACGCAATAATTAAGAAATTGCTGAAGACACAGTTAATTATGGTAATATAGACTTTCATTACTCAGACCACCTTGCACAACAGATAGAATATAACAGTTACGAAATGGGCCCAAAGTAATGAACCATAACAGTCCACTAACATAAAACTGGAAACCGATCAATCTTCTGCTAATCCCAGATTCTGCCTTATGGCCTGTTCTGTCCTCATTGGCCAGAAACTGATTGGTAATTATCGAAAGGCTTCCACTACTGGGGATAGCAAAACCTTACACATTATACAGGATAGTAGTACTATAAAAGCCCAAAAGCAATATGTAAGCTTTCTAGTAAGTATTTCATATCACCAATAGGAAATCTAATACACACTACAACACACATTACAAACGCGCACTGAGAGAAACTAAATCACATCACTCAAACACTGGACTTTGAATTTGATAAGGTTAAGGAAAATGAAATAAACAGGATAATCCTCACATTACAGAAAGAAATACTCAGCTGGTTGGGATGGTACCACAAGTGCTGTAGTTGAAATATGCATAAAACAAATAGTTAAATCACTAAGTTACCTCACCAACTGTAGTGCTGGTGAAAACTCTTATCCTAGTAGTCTAAAAATAAGCATTGTTAAATGGGTGCATAAGAAGGGAAGCACACAAGAGGCTTCAGACTACTACCTATTATCAATGATCCCTACTTTAGTAGTGTGTTTGAAATGGTTATCACTTCTGCACACTCTGCTTATTTTGCAAAAAACAAATTGTTAACAGAAAGACAGCACGGCTTTAGCAAAGATTGTTGCACAACAACTGCAATTAGTGAATTCCTCCACAAAGTGTACATCCTAGACGAATGAATGAACACAACTGGTGTATTCTTAGATCTTTCCAAAGCCTTCAGATCAGTTAACCATGAGCTGTTCATTAAGAAACTGAAAACTTACAATATCAAAGGCTCTGTTCTTTAATCCATAGATTAACCTAACTGTTCTCTTTTGTAACTGCAGTACCTATTCAGGTGCAGGTTTGCCATACAGCCCCACAATTCAATACCATAATTAACAAATGGGTGAATTGTTCCACAGCATACAGAACAAAAATCTTTTTTGGGCAAACCACATGAATTCTGAAAACAAGAAAATCAGCAGTTTTTGTATCAGACAAGCCAATTGCCAAAAATAGATCAAGTCAAACCTAAAAAATTGTATGCTATGGAACAATTCACCGATTTCTTAATTATGACATTGAATTGTGGAGCTGTATGGCAAACCTGCACCTGAATAGAATACTGCAGTTACAAAAGAGAACAGTTAGGTTAATCTATGGACTAAAGTGCAGAACATCCTGCTGCGAAACTTTTGTCCAACATAAACAATGGAAGCTTGAGGTTGCAATATCAACAGCATTAGGAACTGGATAGATTGCTATTCACCGTAAAGATGACTCGTTAAGTTGCAGACAGGCACGACAAAAAGGCTGTTGCAGACAGGCACGACAAAAAGCTGTTACACATTTAGCTTTTAGCCAAAGTCTTCTTCAGCAAAGCAAATATGCACACATTCATACAAAAAGCACATCTCATGCACACATGATCACTGTGTCCAGCATCTC